>NW_020860930.1:1219378-1240284 GCF_000972845.2 Larimichthys crocea | reverse complement strand
TTACAACAGCGTTTGTGTTTTTTTTACAAAAGCTTTTTTTGTTACATGTGTTTTTTTTACGAGCTTTTTGTTTGTTTTTACATCGTGTTTGTTTTTTTTACAAAAAGCGTGTTTACAAATCTTGTTTTACAATTTGGGTTGTTTGACATCTTGTTTTTTTTTTTACAATACAATCTTGTGTTACATCTTGTTTACAAACAAACAAGCGTGTTTACAGCTGTTGTTTTACAAGCGTGTGTTTTTTTTTTACAGTGGTTGTGTTACAGTTTTTTTTGTTTTTGTTAAACATCTATTTTTTTGTGTGGGAGTTCCCGTGTGGTGTGGTGTTCACGTGTGTGTGTGGTGTTCTGGGTTACCCCGTGTGTTCACCGCGTAGCGTGGTTCACGGTATTGGGAACTAGTTTACATGCCAGGTCAGGTGATCCGTGTCCTCCTACACTGACTTCATTAGAGAGCACGACAGGCTATTTGAACAGACAGACAGACAGACAGACAGACAGACAACAAAACAGACGACAACAGGTTGTGTTCTGACCCAGGAATTGAAGGTCTTTCCGCGTTTGTCACTCCGTACGTGAACACGAGACAGTTTCCTCCGTCCGCCAGAACGTCCCGAACCAGACCACGAACAGAACCTTCAACACTTTCTGCTGACTGGAACCAGGGCCAACCACCTGAGAGACAGACAGGTGGTGTCAGACAGACAGACAGCAGGTGATGTCTAGTGATGTCAGACAGGTGATGTCTACCTGTGTGAAGGTGAACCTCTGTGCCGTCTGTGGGAGGGAATTGTCGTTCTGTCGGTTTGATTGACAGGTCTTTGGAGCCTTCAGGACGACAGTGTGCCGGCCCCTCGATGGTCACACAGTCCTGGAGAGTGAGACAGGTGATTACAGGTGCTGACCGCTGTATGAGCCAATCACCACACAGTCCTGAACTTTCTGAATGTTGGTGGTGTCTCTGAGGTTGAACCGCCACCTGTAACTACAGACTTGACTGTTCAACAGAAAGTGAAACTCACACTCTGAAGAGCAAAATACCATCAAGTGAATAATAATAAATAATAATAATATATATATATATTATTATTATTATTATTTATTATTATATTGACAGGTTACATTTAATACCATCTAATATGTTTTAACAAACTTTTCTGTCTGAAGAGCAAAACATTTCAAAGCAGCAGCTGTTGAGATGAAAACTAACAGTCAGTGACATCATCAGGTGTGTGTGTTACCTGTGAGCCTGCGTTGTCGCTCTCTGCTGCAGTGAACGGTCGAACTCTCAGAAAAACCTGAAGGTTCTCAGACTGAACCACACGGTCCTGAAGAGAGAGACAGCTGATGAGACAGACAGGTACGACACACACACACACACACACACACACAGACAGACACCTACCTGTGCAGGTAAGCTGTGAATTCACCCAGTAAATCTCTCCTGATGTCATCCACCTCACCGGACCGACCCGCTCCGGTTTACCCCCCAAACAAGACTCCATCATCTCTGTGACACACACACACACGACGACCACACACACACACACACACACACAACACACGACACACACACACACACACACACAACAGACACACACAGACACACAGGTGATCAGTACTCTGTCGGACCCTGCCGGGCTAAGCAGAGTTAAACTCGGAGCCGTTCGCCGGGTCAGCGGAACCGTACGGTTGTTAGCATTAGCCACTCCAGCTAACCACCCACGCGCGCGTTAGTTTCGTCGTTACCGTGTCGTGTGGACACGTGATCACATTCAGCCGCAGCAGTGACGCTTGCAGTGAGGCGGACTCATTTGGACCGGTTCTGTTCGGCACACACGGACTTTCAGGCGGGAAACATCCAAACACGGAGGCTAACGTTAGCTTCAGCGCGCTGCTCTCCGCGGGCTGCCGTTTAAACTCAGAGCGGGCCACGACCCACCTCAGAGGCCGCGCCTCACAGTGGCCGACCAATCGAGGCCGCGCACGGGGAGACGTCATCTCGTCCCGCAGTCTGACGCGGTCTCGCGAAGTACGGTTGTTTGGATTAAACGGACTAAAATAATTTTTATTTATTTCAAACATTTTTAAAGAAAGATAAACAAAGGAAACATCTCTCAATGTAATTTATTCAGAAAATTAAAACCGCGTAAACAACGGCGGGTGGATGTGACGTCACTGCCGGGGACAGCGGGGCGGATTGAGCAGGAGAAGCAGATTACGGATTACACCTTTAGACAGGACCAGACCCGGACCGGCTGACCGACCGGACCGAAGATCCTGTGGACCCGGACCAGATCCCGTGGACCCGGTTTGGACCGTGTTTACCGAACAGACGTCGAAGTGACGTCATTATTTAGAGACTAACGAAGAAGAACGGGCCGCTGTCAGGGCTCGCGCAGCAACACGGTTTCCTTGACACGGTGAGAAACGTCATCACGCCTCGCGATCAGAAACATGACACCAGTAAACGTGACGTCACGACGCTGATTAGTGACTTTAAATCGGTTACGTCATACAGGCGTGATTTATATGATCAGGGAGCCGAGTCCTTTCCTAACCACTATCCTAACCACCTTTCCTGAAACCACTTATCCTAACCACTTTCCTAACCACTTACCTAACCTACTAACCCTTTCCTAACCACTTTCCTAACCACTTATCCTAACCACTTATCCTAACCACTATCCTAACCACCTTTCCTAACCATTCCTAACCACTTATCCTAACTATCCGCCTAACCACCTTCCTAACCACTTCCTAACCACTTTCCTAACCACTTATCCTAACCCTTTCCTAACCACCTTTCCTAACCACTTATCCTAACCACCTTTCCTACCACTTATCCTAACAACCTTTCCTAACCACCTTTCCTAACCATTTGCCTAACCACTTATCCTAACCACTTAGCCTACCACCTTTCCTAACCACCTTAATCCTAACCACCTTTATCCTAACCACTTATCCCTAACCACCTTTCCTAACCACTACCTTTCCTAACCACCTTTCCTAACCACTTATCCTAACCACCTTATCCTAAACCACTTATCCTAACCACCTTCCTAACCACTTATCCTAACCACCTTTCCAACCACCTGTCCTAACCACCTTTAATTATCCTAACCACTATCCTAACCACTTATCCTACCACCTTTCCTAACCACCTTTCCTAACCACTTATCCAACACTTTCCACCTTCCTACCACCTTTCCTAACCACCTTTCCTAACACTTAGCCTAACCCTTTCCTAACCACTTTTCCTAACCACTTTCCTAACCACTTATCCTAACCACTTATCCGACCACCTTTCTACCACTTATCCTAACCACCTTTTTCCTAACCACTTATCCTAACCACCGGTCCTAACCACTTATCCCCTAACCACCCTTTCCTAACCACCTTCCAACCACCTTAATCCAACCACTTTCCTAACCGTATCCTAACCAACCTTTATAACCCACCTTTCCTAACCACTTACCTAACCACTTAGTCCTAACCACCTTTCCTAACCACCTTATCCTAAACCACCTTTCCGTAACCACCTTAACCTAACCACCTTTCCTAACCCACCTTTCCTAACCACTTCCTACCACTTGTCCTAACCACTTTCCTAACCACTTATCCTAACAACACCTTCTAACCACTTCCTAACCACTTTCCTAACCACTTCCTAACACCTTTCCTAACCACTTATTCGTAACACCTTTCCTAACCACCTTTCCTAACCACCTTATCCTAACCACTTATCCAACCACTTTCCTAACCACCTTTCCTAACCACTTATCCTAACCACCTTTCCTAACCACCTTTCCTAACCACTTATCCTAACCACCTTTCCTAACCACCTTTCCTAACCACTTATCCTAACCACCTTTCCTAACCACTTATCCTAACCACCTTTCCTAACCACCTTTCCTAACCACCTTTCCTAACCAAGTAGCCTAACCACCTTTCCTAACCACTTATCCTAACCACCTTCCTAACCACCTTATACGAACCACTTATCCTAACCACCTTTTCCTAACCACTTATCCTAACCACTTATCCTAACCACCTTATCCTAAACCACCTTACGTCCCTAACCACTTATCCTAACACCTTTCCTAACCACCTCCTAACCACCTTTCCTAACCACTTATCCTAACACCTTTCCTAACCACCTTTCCTAAACCACCTTTCCTAACCACCTTTCCTAACCACTTATCCTAACCACTTATCCTAACCACCTTTCCTAACCACTTATCCTAACCACCTTTCCTAACCACTTATCCTAACCACCTTTCCTAACCACTTAATCCTAACCACTTTCCTAACCACTTGCCTAACCACCTTTCCTAACCACCTTTCCTAACCACTTATCCTAACCACCTTTCCTAACCACCTTTCCTAACCACCTTTTCCTAACCACCGTTTCCTAACCACTTATCCTAACCACCTTCCGAACCACCTGTTTCCGAACCACCTTCTAAACCACGTTCTAACACTTTCTACCACTATATCCTACCACCTTTCCTAACCACCTTTTCCTAACACTTATCCTAACCACCTTTCTAACCACTTATCCTAAACCACCTTTCCTAACCACTTACCATCAGAACCACCTTTCCTAACCACTTATCCTAACCACTTCCAACCACTTATCCTAACCACCTAACCCCTTCTAACCACCTTTCCAACCACTTATTCCTAACCACCTTCCTACCACGTTATCCTAACCACCTTTCCTAACCACCTTCCTACCACTTATCCTAACCACCTTATCCTAACCACCTTTCCTAACCACCTTTCCTAACCACCTTATTCCTAACCACCTTTCCTAAACCACCTTATCCTAACCACTTAACCTAACCACCTTTCCTACCACCTTCCTAACCACTTATCCTAACCACTATCCGAAACCACCCTTCCTAACCACTTATCTAACCACCTTTCCTACCACGTTCTAACACTTCCGAACACTTACCACCACTTTCCTCCACTTCCTAACACTTCCTAACCACTTATCCGAACCACTTTCCGACCCCTTGCCTAACCACTATCCAGCCACTACAAGAAGAGATCCGACCCACGATAAGAATCGAAACACGTCCGACACCTTCGCAACATATAACCCTTAACTTCCGAAAATACTAACAGATGTGAAGGAGAGGTGATGAGGACAGATGTGAAGGAGAGCAGTGAGGGACAGATGTGAAGGAGAGGAGAAAGAATGAAGGATGATGTAAGGAGAGGAGATGAGGACAGATGGTGAAGGAGAGGAGATGAGGACAGATGTGAAGGAGAGATGAGGACAGATGTGAAGGAGAGGAGATGAGGACGATGTGAAGGAGAGGGATGAGGACAGATGTGAAGGAGAGGAGATGAGGACAGATTGGTGAAGGAGAGGAGAGTGAGGACAGATGTTGAAGGAGAGCGATGAGACAGATGTGAAGGAGAGGCGAATGAGGACAAGATGTGAAGGAGAGGAGATGAGGACAGATGTGAAGGAGAAGGAGACAGTGATGAGGGAATGATGACAGATGTGATGAAGGAGATGAGGAGACAGATGTGAAGGAGAGGTAGATGAGGACAGATGTGAAGAGAGGAGATGAGGACAGATGTGAAGAGAAGGAGATTAGGACAGATGTGGAGATGGTTGATGAGGACAGATGTGAGGAGAAGGCAGGAAGGATTGATGAAGGCAGGGAGGATGTGAGGAGAGGTGAGGACAGATGTGAAGGAGAGGCGATGAGGACAGATGGTGAGGAGAGGAGGTGAAGGACAGATGTGAAGGAGAGGAGATGAGCCAGATGTGAAGGAGAGGATGAGGACAGAGTGGGAGAGAGGAGGGAATGGAGGAGGAGAATGGAGAAGAGGGAGGTGAGGAAGGTGAATGAGGACAGATGTGAAGGGAGGATGGGGACAATGTGGGGGGTGCATGTAGGCGTGGAAGGAAGGAGTGAAGGCCAGATTGAGGACGAGAACTGTGAGGAGAGGAGATGGAGAGTGTGGGAGGCGTGAGGCGCTGTGAAGGAGCAGGTTAGGACAGTTGTGAAGGGGGATGGAAGTGTGACGGGGGGTGGGCAGATGGGGGGGGTGGGGATATGGGGGGGGAGATGAGGACGTGTGGGAGCGAGCAGGAGATGAGGAAATGGAAGGAGGAGATTGAGACCGATGTGAGGAGAGGGATGGGACAGATGTGAAGGGAGATGAGTAGATGTGAAGGAGAGGGTGCAGATGTGAAGAAGGAGATGAGGACAGATGTGAAGGAGAGGTGATGAGGACAGATGTGAAGGAGAGGTGATGAGGACGATGTGAGAGAGGGATGAGGACAGATGTGAAGGAGAGGGATGAGGACAGATGTGAACGGAGAGGAGAGAGGACAGATGTGAAGGAGAGGAGATGAGGACAGATGTGAAGGAGAGGTGTAGGACAGATGTGAAGATAGGTGAGATGAGGACAGATGTGAAGGAGAGGAGATGAGGGACAGATGTGAAGGGAGAGGAGAGGAGGACAGATGTGAAGGAGAGGTGATGAGGACAGATGTGAAAGGAGCAGAGAGGATGAGGACAGATGTGAAGGAGAGGGGATGAGGACAGATGTAAGGAGAGGAGATGAGGACAGAGTGAGGAGAGGAGATGAGACCGATGTGAAGGAGAGGAGAATGAGGACAGATGTGAAGGAGAGGTGATGAGGAAATGGAAGAGAGGAGTGGGACAGATGTGAAGGAGAGGAGATGAGGACAGATGTGAGGAGAGGAGATGAGGACAGATGTGAAGGAGAGGGAGATGGGACAGATGTGAAGGAGGTGATAGAGACAGATGTGGAAGGAGAGGAGATGAAGGACAGATGTGAAGGCAGGAGATGAGGAAAGATGTGAAGGAGAGGATGAGACAGATGTGAAGGAGAGGACATGAGGACAGATGTGAAGGAGAGGACATGAGGACAGGATGTGAGGTAAGGACATGAGGACAGATGTGAAGGAAGGCGATGAGACAGATTTTGAAGGAGAGCGATGAGGACAGAGTGAAGGAGAGGAGATGAGGACAGATGTGAAGGAGAGGACATGAGGACAGATTGAAGGAGAGGACATGAGGACAGATGTGAAAAGGAGAGGCGATGAGGACAGATTGTGAAGGAGAGGAGATGAGGACAGATGTGAGGAGAGGTGATGGACAGATGTGGACAGGAGAGGAATGAGGACAGATGTGAAGGAGAAGGACATGAGGACAGAAAGTTGTGAAGGAGAGGTGAGGAGACAGATGGGAAAGGAGAGAGGATGAGGACAGATGTGAAGGAGAGGAATGAGACAGATGTGAAGGAGAGGCGATGATGACAGATGTGAAGGAGAGGTGATGAGGACAGAGTGAAGGAGAGGACATGAGACAGATTGAAGGAGAGGACATGAGGACAGATGTGAAGAGAGGGAGGATGTGATGAGGACAGATGTGAAAGGAGAGGACATGAGGAACAGATGTGAAGGAGAGGAACATGAGACAGATGTGAAGGAAGGGATGAGACGATGTGAAGGAGAGGAGATGAGGACAGATTGAAGGAGAGGACAGAGGACAGAGTGAGGAGAGGAGATGAGGACAGATGTAAGGAGAGGCGATGAGGACGATGTGAAGGAAGAGGACATGAGGACAGATGTGAAGGAGAAGGACATGAGGACAATTGAAGGAAGAGGTGATGAGCAGATGTGAGGAGAGGAGATGAGGGCAGATGTGAAGGAGAGGACATGAGGACAGAATGTGAAGGAGAGGAGATGAGAGGACAGATGTGAAGGAGAGGAGATGAGGACAGATGTGAAGGAGAAGGAGATGAAGGACAGACGTGAAGGAGAGGAGATGAGGACAGATGTGAAGGAGAGGACATGAGACGAGTGAAGGAGAGGAGATGAGACAGATGTGAAGAGGAGGAGAATGAGGACAGATGTGAGGAGGGAAGGAACAATGAGACAGATGTGAAGGAGAGGACATGAGGACATAGATGTTGAAGGAGAGGAGATGAGCAGATGTGAAGGAGAGGAGATGAGGAAACGGAGGTGAAGGAGAGAAGGAGATGAGGAGAAGAACGTGAAGGAGGAGGACAATGAGGACAGATGTGAAGGGAGGAGGAAGTGGAGGAGGAATAGGACAATGTGAAGGAGAGGAGAATAGGAAAGATGTGAAGGAGAGGTGATGAGGACAGATGTGAAGGAGAGGTGATGAGGACAGATGTGAAGGAGAGGAGATGAGGACAGATGTGAAGGAGAGGAGATGAGGAGTTAGGAGTCAACTACGTCATGAAGCGACGGTGAATGTTGTTGACGTGATCTGTGGTAAAACTACAAAGTCCAGAAGATGGACTACAAAACGCTCCTCTGAGATCCTTCCTGGATCCTCCCTGCACATACATGATCACAAATATTCGTTTACAAAATGCAGTTTCAGGGATTTCAGTACAATACTTAAAATATATTTATTAAAAACAATATTGATGCAGCTGAACCAAACTACTGACTGTCTACAGCTGAACAATGTAAAACAACAACAAGAGGAACGCATAGCTCTTTAGATGTTTCTCTAGCAGGTTTCTTGTATAGAGACACGTCTGGGTCCGTCCGTGTTTGCTGGGGAATGAATATTGTCCACCTGTCACCTCCTCACCTGTCACCTCCTCACCTGTCACCTCCTCACCTGTCACCTCCTCACCTGTCACCTCCTTTCCTAAAGGATGGTCCGGTGCTGAAGGAGATAATGAAGGAAGCACTGATTCAAACCGCTTCCTCTCTTATCTCCTTACCTCGTGTGAGGGAGCGTGTAAATCTGGACAGGCGTGTTGACGTGACGTGAACACTCTGACCTTCTTCTTCTGTGGTTCTGTTGTTGTTGGGTTTGTTCTTCGGGACTCACCTGTGCAGGTGTTGCCCGTGCTGTCGTCATGTCGTCTGTGGAGTCGGGCGGTGACGGTGGGAAGTGGCTGGACGCTCACTACGACCCGGTGGCGGGTCTGTACACCTTCTCATCCTGCGTGGACCTGGCGGACCTGAGCGGGGACGGGGAGAGTCGGCTGGTGGTTGGTGACCTCGGCTCGGGCTCGTCGGGCATGAAGCTGAAGGTGTACCGGGGCACGGCGCTGATGAGCGAGAGCACCCTGCTGGACCTGCCCGCCGGCCTCGTCGCCTTCTTCATGGACCTGCATGAGCCACGCATCCCCGCCGTCGCCGTGGCGTCCGGGCCGTGCATCTACGTCTACAAGAACCTCCGACCGTACTTCAAGTTCACGCTGCCCGGCCTGGAGGTCAACACGCTGGAGCAGGTAGGTGTTGTCTTAACATCCGCCATGTGTCTGTAAATCACGCTGACTGTACCTGTGACGTGTTGTGCGCTCTCATTGGTCAGGATGTGTGGCAGCAGGTGAGGGAGGGTCAGATCGACCCGCTGACCCTGAAGGAGATGTTGGAGAGCATCAGGAAGAAGGCCGACATCCCGCTGTCCGTCCGCTCACTCAGGTTCCTCTCCTTGGAGACGGACGACATGGACGAGTTCGTCCAGCTGCACAAGCAGCAGCCAATCAGACGGCAGGTAAAGCTCAGTATGATGTCACTGTTTGTCGTGATGTCATTTTAAGGAGGGAGCAGCTTCACTCTCATTGGTCATGGTTTCAGACGGTCATCACCTGCATCGGGACGCTGAAGAAGAGCACGGCCGACGAGGACGGCGTCAGCTGTCTGGTGATTGGTACGGAGAGCAGCGACGTCTACGTCCTCGACCCCGAAGCTTTCATCATCCTTGCCAAGGTGAGCACACGCCGCGTACGGTCGTCAGTCAGCTGATGTGTCTGAAGTCGTCCAAATGTTTCACGTTTCCATGGAAACATCTCAAATGTCGGTCTGTCTGCGGTCCAAAGATGTCGCTGCCTGCCGCTCCCACCATGATGGACGTGACGGGGCAGTTCGACGTGGAGTTTCGCATCACGGTAGCGTGCCGCAACGGTAACATCTACATCCTGCGCAGGTGAGACACACTTGACCTTTTTGACCCTTCTCTGAGCCCGTAACACGTGACAGATGTCAGATCGGATGGATGTTTGCTGCTCTTCAGGGAGTCGGACAAACCAAAATACTGCGTCGAGCTGCCGTCGCACCCGGTCGGTCTGGTGAGGGTCGGGAAGAACGTGGTGGTCGGCTGCACCGACGAGAGCCTGCAGGGCTTCACGCAGAAGGTGAGGCCATCCTAGTTTAGCATGTTAGCTAATTAGCAGTGAGTCCAGCTGAGGCTGATGGGAATCAGGATGGACATGTTGACCTGATGATGGCGTTAAAGTCAGAGGATCAGTAAGGAGTTCATTCTGAGGAGACCACGAAGGTCTGAGACCAGAGGCCGATGCGATGTGAGCTGTCTGTGTGTCTCTTGTGTCTTCAGGGGAAGAAGCTGTGGAAGGCCGTCCTTCCCGCTCCCATCACCACCATGGCTGCTATGGACCTGCCCACCAGGGGCTTCCAGGCGGTTCTGGTGGGCCTGGCCAACTGTGAGGTCCAGCTGTACCGGGACAAGAACCTGCTGAGCACCATCAAGACGCCCGATGTGGTCACCAGCATCTGCTTCGGTCGGTATGGGCGCGAGGACGGGACACTCATCATGACCACCAAGGGAGGAGGCCTGATGGTGAAGATCCTGAAGCGGACCGCAGCCTTCGACGACAGGGACAACGCACCCGGGCCGCCGCTGGCCCAGAGCGTCCGTCTCAACGTGCCCAAGAAGACGAAGCTGTACGTGGACCAGACGCTGAGGGAGCGCGAGAACGGCCTGGCCATGCACCGCGCATTCCAGATGGACCTGAGCCGCCTGCGCCTGGCCGCCGCCAAAGCCTACGTCAAGGCCCTGGAGTCCAGCCTCACGCCGATGTCCTCCAGCCTCACTGAACCGCTCAAGATGAACGCCGTGGTGCAGGGCCTGGGCCCGTCCTTCAAACTGACCCTGAACGTCCAGAACACGGCGGCGTGCCGGCCCGTCATGAACCTGGCCATCAGCTTCCTGTATGACGAGAGCCTGTACAGGATGAGGAACCCGTACATGAGGATCCCGCTGCTGGTGCCGGGACTCGTCTACCCCGTGGAGACCTTCGTGGAGTGCACCAGTGACAAAGGTATCTCTGACATCATCAAGGTGTTCGTCCTGCACGAGGGGAAGAGCTCGCCGCTGCTGACCGCCCACATCAACATGCCCGTCAGTGAGGGACTGACACTCAACTGACATCACACCACGGCGAACGTCACGGCAACGCTCAGCTCAGCTGATGACATCACAAGAACTGTCCAATCAGCGAGCTCCCTGTCAGTCTGGATGGATGTTGATGAGCGGATCAGAGCATAGAGATGTTCGAGAGGACGAGAAGACTCGTCGACGTGTTTGAGTAAATATATTTATATTCATATTTATTCAGTATATGATGTACTGTGTGTTTTTTATATCTAGTCTGTACGAAGTGAAATAATAACACGTTTGTACACA
This sequence comes from Larimichthys crocea, assembly GCF_000972845.2. Classification (NCBI taxonomy): domain Eukaryota; kingdom Metazoa; phylum Chordata; class Actinopteri; family Sciaenidae; genus Larimichthys; species Larimichthys crocea. The sequence goes on along the minus strand of NW_020860930.1, from coordinate 1,228,811 downwards.
AACGATCTGTGAAGATAAATCTGTCAGTAATTTAATAAAGTTCATCCATGATCTGTAACCTGTCAGTTACTTCAAGAGGAAAAGTTTCTTTGACTGAAAAAAGTTTCTTTAGCTCTCGGGCCCTCCTCAGATTCTCCCTCTGCACACCTCACTTTGTAGGCTATGGAGCCATGTGACCACCATGATGACAGTCACATTAATAAATGTTTGAATGGAAGTCAATGAGACATTTTTGGTCACGATGGTGTCCAGAGGAAGAATCTGACACTGCACGAAAAATACTAATGCAGTCAAATCAGTGTGTTCATGTTCGACACATCCTGCAGCCATCATCAGATTCCAGCAGTCGTGGCCAAGCAAAAGCAGCAGATCGAGGACATCAAACAGTCCCTCAGTTTTATGTCAGGTGAGCTCACCACTGTAACCAAACAGTTGAAAGTATTGATGGATTTAATGGGTGAGATAAGGAGCTCAAAAGACAGAGTATGGAGAAAGACCAGAAGATCTCTGTCCTTGAAAAGAGACTTGATGACAATACAGCAGAATCAATGACTCAATAGTCAGCGGACTGCAAACTAAACCTCGGTCCTACGCCAAGGCTGCAACTATGGACGCTTTGTCCACGGTCAGTGACATTGAGTCGTTATCTGTCTAGGAAAAAAGGAATACAGATACAAACCGATGAATTAGAGGCATGTCACCCCTTAACGAGGAAGAACAAGAAAGAAAATCCGACATAATACTACGTTTTGTAAACAGAAAGCGAAAGGTAGAAGTCCTGAAGGGCTCAAATGTAACAAGGACAGAATACAACAAACTGCAAGATATACATCAAGCTTAACGGTACTCCAGAGGAGGAGACTGACAGACTGCTTATTAGTGAACTGGGCTGGACCTGTCTGATGCACTTGATGAAATAACAACTTAAGGTATAAGAGGATCAAATAGATCATATTTATTATTACAACATCTGATATAGTTGCTATCAACTGAGATGTCTAGCATAAATAAACTACCTAAAGGTTTAGTCCTTGCACATATTAATATATGTAGTCTAATAAATCCACGGCCTTTCTCTATTTTTAACAAAGTAGACATTGTTGTGATATCTGAAACCCATCTGGACAGTTTTATGGACAATTCAGAGGTTTATATAGGAGGTTTCTCACTTTATAGACATGATCGAAATAGGTTTGGACGAGGTGTGGCCTTTGTCATACGTGACCATTTTCCTGTGAAACTGAGACAGGATCTGATGGTTAATGATGTTGTTGTGTTATGGCTGCAGGTACAACTCCCATACTTAAAACCAATACTTGTTGGCTGATGTTACAGGCTACCAAGTGCCAGGATAGAGTATTTAAATGTATTATGTAATATGTTGGACAAAGTGAGAGCTACACTGGCTGGGAGATTTAAAATTGATTGGCTATTTGATAAGCTTAAATCTATGACTGACACCTTATCTCAATTAATGTATCAACCTACAAGAATTTCCAGTAACAGTAAAGGATCTTAAACATCAAAATGTATTGATCAGCTTTACACTAGTGTTCCTGTTTGTGCTCTACACCTGTCTCCGTACCAGTTGGCTTCAGTGATCATAACTGTGTTGCTTTTTCCAGAAAAACAAAGCTTCCTGGAGCCTGTCCCAAAATTATACTGAAAACAACCTACAGAACATTCAGTGAGGAGAATTTTCTTAATGAACTGGGCAACATTCAATGGGATGAAGTATGTGCTATTGATGATGTGGACACCTCTCTTAATTTATCTATGGATCTTTTTATAAGAACTGGTAACAATCATGCCCCGGTAAAGAAGAAGAAGAATTAAAGGGACGAGGCTGAAAAGGTTGCTGTGCTTTCTGGTTCTCCCGTAAACACAAAACTTTATTGTACTCTAAGGAACCGTGTGAGAAAAATGAATGGAGGAAAAAAGAAAATCTAATCAAAAGAAAATCTCTGACAGTGGGGGGATGGTAAAAAGATATGGAATGTACTTAACCTCCAAGACCTCCGGCTCCTCAGAGAAGACCTTCTCTCCTACAGCTCTACCAACAGCTGGACATGAGAAATCTGCCCCTTTAAGAATTGACATGACACTCACTGCTGCACTAATGCTTCTTATCACACTGCACATTGATTGTTCCCTTCTCTGTACGTCACTTTGGATAAAAGCGTCTGCTAAATGACTAAATGTGAATGTGAATTATAATCAGCACCAACACCACATCCACCTTTTTATGTGATAAATCATGAATCATTCAAATCATTACACTGACGTTTAAAGTTACAGTCAGGACAGTTATTCACTGTGTGGTAGTTTAAGTCTGAAGTTGATTCAGAGATTTATGAACTAAATATTGATGTGAGGATTTTCTAGCAGTTTGTTTGGACGTGTGTTTTTACATGAAGCTGTGCAGAGGGAGCAAAATGCATCAACACAGTTTAAAGACATTTCAACTTTTACTGGAGAGAAAAGTTCATGACACAAACTGATCCAAATAAAAAGTCGAGAGAAATGTAGAGAAATGCCCGAGGAGGGCGTGAAGGGTTAAACTGAAAAGAGTTCCTGTAATCATGTTGTGTCAGTTTGGTGTGTGTGTGTGTGTGTGTGTGTGTGTGTGTGTGTGTGTGTGTGTGTGTGTGTGTGTGTGATGTAATGGTTGAAGTTCCCACATTACACACAGTGTGTTGTTGGGTCACTCTGTGGACTTTTCACTGTGATGAAACACAAACATGGTCCTGGATAAAACCCGAGTGGAGCGTCGCTGTGAAGAGAACAGACTGATCAAAGTGTGAAGATGAGACGAGTCGTCGTTTTACTGGGTGAGAAACTTTAAACAGAAGAAGAAGAACTGTACTGCAAGTATTCCAACTGTACTGCAAGTATTCTAACTGTACTGCAAACATTCTAACTGTACTGCAAATATTCTAACTGTACAGTAGAATATAGGGATGTAACGATGCATCGTGACACGATTAAAAATCGGTACAAATGCGTGACGATTCGCACCGGTTGACAGAAAAAATGAGTCGAATGAGCGAATGCGAGAGAAGTAGGAGATGTTGTTTTTCTCACTGCTTGGTGATTCATTTTTTCAACGTCAGACGTCACGTGACTCACGTCACTACGTAGGTACGGAGCACAGAGCGAGGGAAGACATGGCGACGGTAGAAAACAGCTTTGAAACAGAGGACGCAGCGAGCAGCTTGAAACCAGCTGTGACTGCTTCATGTCTGTCCATGTTAGTCTCTGTGACTTCCCCACAGACTGACTTAGGAGAGGACAGCACGTCAGGATTGGTTAAATGTTTCTGTCAGTCTTCAGGAAGTTGATGGAAGTCATTGTAAAATAAACACAACTGTATGTGTGTGTGTGTGTGTGTGTGTGTGTGTGTGTGTGTGTGTTTCTCTGTCCAGCTGTGCTGTGTGTGTGTGATGGCGTAAAGTTTGGTCAGCTCTGCAGTGGAAATCCAAGCAACAGCATGAGGACATCGGACCGCTGGGGACAGGGACACTATGGAGCCAGACGGTAACATCCTGGATAACAAGACACTGTCAGCTGTAAAAGACACTAACTTTCTGTTTAGCCCTCGGCTAACTTGAATGCTGATAAAATGATTTAACCATGTGACTCGTCTAGGCTTTCCAAATATTATCAGACCAGATTCTGATGCTGAAGTTGCTGAAGTCAAAGGTCAAAGGTCAGGAGTTCAGAAAGTGTTCAGGAGCCTCTGATGTCTGATGCTGTATTATTTATTGACGCTTGTCCAAGGAGAATTAGAGACACTCTCAAAGTTCATCAGAAGTGCCTGAGTCGGTCTCACATTCTGCCCAACTCATCCTGGTGGATCGACTTTAAACCCCAAGATAACAGCACAAATACTACACGCCCAGAATGAGTCACAGAGAATGTCTTTACCCATGGAGGTGTTATTGTCAGCATGTTCTAGTCTGGAGACACAGATGTCTGTTTACGCAGATTGGACCGTCAACAACAAGCTATCTATTATGTCTATGAAGGCAGCAACAGGTCTCTGTGACCCTGGACACCACAGTGTTGAGATAGACTGGCACCTACTGTTCCCAACCAAAGCCAAACAACTAATACTGTTGAGGACCTCAAGGCCCACACGGGAATGTTAATTTACTTACTGACCAGAAAAAAAAAAGTTTATTTCTATGAAATTAGTGCAGATCAATGATGGGTGAATCACCTGAAACTGTGATTGGCGCTTTACATATGAAAACATGTAATACTATAAACTGTGTAAATAAATGTAGAGTGTTGCCTAGCAACCAGGGTCAGCTGCAGGTCAGAGCTGTAACTGCAGCTGTGCTCTGTCTGTGTGTGAGTGACTGCTGAGAGACACAGAAAATCTCTAAATGAAGCCCCTCCAACTAGTGGACACTAATGCCAAACGGTAGGTGGTATCAAAAAGCCCAAATGACCGTGAGCATCCTCATCTTGTCGACCATGTGAATGCTGAATTTCAGTGTGTGAAGTTAAAAAATGTGACTTGGGGAGAGAGAGAAAGAACAGGTGCCCCGTGCTCCTTTGGGAAATTTCTCCTCTCCAGTTTACATGGGAGTAGATGGGGCTGTCGGTGGGTGATCCTGGAGCATCAGTGCGTCTCCCGCCAAAACTATAAGTCTGACAGCTTCAGCAGTGATATCGCTGCGTAGCCCACGAATTTTCCTACGTTTCTATGTAGAAATTATTTCTGTAGAGAGACATTTGTGGCCACGAGAGCCGTTTGCAAATGTATTTTTTTGACAAATGTTTCTCTCCCTTTCTACTCTTCTAGCTCTGGAGCATTCTACCAATACACACCCATTGTAAACTTTGCCGTGGTTTTTGGTGATTTTTGGCAAAAATGTTTGGTGAAACTCTTAGAAAAGTCACAGCACACCATTCCCAGCCAAGCCGGTCGTTTCGATACCTTTTGTGTGTACGTGCGACCAAAACTGATGGAGTAGTAGCACGCTGAAGTATGGGGATAGTGAATTGTGGCCTTGCAGACCCTCTCAGTTAGAAAGCTGTGTTGGTGTGAAGCAGCTGTTAACAGCTGGATGTCTGCTGTGTTTCAGACAAACCAGAGTACACAAAGGTCTGGACATCGTGTGCACTGACGGATCGATCGTCTACGCTCCGTTTGATGTGACTCTCCACGGAAAAGTCATCGTCTACGAGGACCCCACGAAGGCCGCCATCAACAGCGGCATCAACCTGAGAGGAGAGGGTCAGCCCATAACAAATTTTTATAGTAAACCGTGTTACTCAAGTACAAATTATTATTTTCAGTTGATTATTATAAATCTGGACCTGTAAATCACATTTGCAGGACTACTTGTGACAGAGTATTCTGATGGTGTGGTATTTGTACTCACATAAGGGATCTGGTCCTGCAGGTCTGTGCTTCAAGTTGTTCTACGTTCAGCCGGATGAAACCTCTGGATCAGTGAGTAAAGGGCAGAGGATCGGCACCATGCTGCCCATGCAGAGTGTTTACCCAGGAATCACCTCACATGTCCACGTCCAGATGTGCGACAAGAGCGACCCCACACCATACTTCTGATCAGCTGACTGAGGACTTCCCTAACCGCTCTGTTTGTCCACATTAAGGCTTTTTTTAATTGGCCAAGAACACTCTGCTTTTATTAAACAATAAAATGTAAAAACAAACATTTAAAAAAAATATTTCATTGTGCGTCATTGTGTAACTGAATAATAAATACCACACATATAAACACTAAACTAAATAAATACCACACATATAAACACAAACTGAATAAATACCACACATATAAACATTATACTGAATAAATACCACACATATAAACACTAAACTAAATAAATACCACACATATAAACATTAAACTGAATAAATACCACACATATAAACACAAACTGAATAAATACCACACATATAAACATTAAACTGAATAAATACCACACATATAAACATTAAACTGAATAAATACTGTTTGGTGGAGGTTACATAATAATAATACTGTGTATTCTGAGAGGTATCAGCACTCCACTGTCTTCCATGATTCATGGTAAAAGTCTCTGTGCACATGACAAGTTGACCTGGACTGAGCCGACAGAGCAGCAACAGAAAGCTGTGGTTGCATGACCTGACACTGCAGGTTGATGCACTTCATTGATACTCCAGCTCCTACAGCCAGTGACTGCCCACTTCACACCCCCACCACGTCCATCACCACTTCAAACTGCAGACCTTCCCCACCCTCCACACCTATAGACAGTTCAACCGCCCTCCCCACACATCATGAAGACCTTCAGAGGGCTGCTGCTCAGGCCCATGGTCCATCTCCTTAAGCCCCAGGTCCACCACGCACAGGATCCACTGCAGTTTTGGGCGTGGAGGATACCACCCTCTATCTGCTACACAGGGCTTACTCTCATCTGGACAAGGAGAGTGGTTCTGTGAGAATCATGGGAGTCTGGTTGAGGACTTTGTGAGGTGGTGCAGGTCCAACCAGGAGATGATGACATCTCCAACCTGTGTCTGTCACGGGGGTTGATGTGGAGGTGGTCAGGACCTACAAATAGGAAAGGTCACTGAGTACTTGCATTCTATGATGAGAGACAAAAAAGGGTCTATGAGTATTTTTCAAGAACTATGAGAGTGATAAGACTTCTCTACAGAAGATAGACCGGTGTGACAGGTTGTAGATGTTAGGTTAGTGCAAGGTCATGAGGAGTTTCCTCGAACATCCGGGTCCACTCAGGATAACGAGGAAATGTGAAATACAATCTGCTGCTGCTACTGTGGAACATAATCATTCATGAATGATTTGTGAGCCGGAAGTGTTGGTGAAAACCAACCAGGAACAGGGAAAAGATCTGCTGCATACATTTCATTTAGTTCTTCTTTGGTTTCTTTCAGAAAGTGACCTGATTCTGATCCGGTCATTGTTTGTGTAGATGCAGTCTGATCAATAATTTGCAGCAGAACAAACAGAGTCTTTTATTTATTTCATCACAGAGGGATCTCAGGCCATTTTGTTTTGGTGAGGACAGAAATTCATCTTTTTACCATTAACGGTCACAATGAGGCATTTTTTGAAACACTTGAGTCATATTTAACACAAGATCCCACAGGAGTGTATTTGCTTCCACATATTTAATGCTTTCAAGTGTTTTTCTACATCTTCTAAAGCAGGTGTGTCAAATGTACAACATACAATCCTTTATGACACAACAGATGCTTTTTATAATCTCCTCCACGTCGGAGAAGCAAAGTCAGCTGTTTGTTGTTGTTGTTTTCTTTATACACAGTTTATCGCTGGGTCTCGCGTACGTCCAGGATTCTTGCGTAACGCGGCTGACTCGTGTCCGGTGTGTTGACGCAGGGCAAAGGACGCAGCTAAAACGCGGCGCAGCCGTCACGCTGCTGTAACGCCTCCTGTGTGAGTCCCGTGTTACGGCCACAGCTCCGGTCAGCCGCCTCAACAATGGAGGAACGGAACAAAGTCCGACAACACGACCACAAAGTCGATCATCGAACTGCAGCCGAGGGTGTCCTGGTGCCAAGTGCACATGTGGACACCCTTATGCTTGAACATGGTGTTCGTTATGGACAATCCATGACGAACACAGAAGTCCAATAACAGAACACCGCTCGGGTTCAGATCAGGGGGGCCGTTCCTCCCAATCACGCCCCTCCAGGTCTTACTGTCGCTGCCCACGTGAGCATTGAAGTCCCCCAGGAGGACGAGGGAGTCCCCAGAGGGAGCGCTCTCCAGCACCCCCTCCAAAGACTCCAAAAAGGGTGAGTACTCTGAACTGCCATTCGGTACATAGACACAGATGACAGTCAGGACCCGTCCCCCCACCCGAAGGCGAAGGGAGGCTACCCTCTCGTCCACCAGGGTGAACCCCAACGTACTGGCTCCAGGGGAGGGCCCCGGTGACCCATGTCCGGGCAAGGGAAACTCAGCTCCTTTGCTAGACATTTCATCAGGGGAATTGAGCTGCGCTTTGTCTGGTCCCTCACCTAGGACCTGATTACCTTGGGTGACCCTACCAGGGGCATGAAGCCCCCAACAACATAGCTCCTGGGATCATTGGAACACACAAACCCCTCCACCGCGGTAAGGTGGCAGCTCCAGCAGGGGCCTCCTCAAACTCGAGGCTAGAATATGCCACAGAAACATGTGATCTTACAAAGACAGTTGCTGGTCACGTGTCCTAAATACACTTCACTGAAGAGTGTGTTCAGTTTGAGTCATTACAGCAAAACATGTGAGGAAAACCTGTCTGCATCATCAACGCCATAGAGCTGCACTAAGAAGAACACTGGGCTTTGATCGGGCTTCCCAGCTGCAAACGTACAATGAACCCACTTCAAGATGACCGATCTGTCAGGATTCAGCTCATGTCAAGATGCCATTGATGAAACTGAAGGCTGTTCGTTGGTCCTCGTCCTCCTAGACCAACAACCTCAGATTGAACACTGTCCCTACAGGGACCTCAGGACTTATGAGGACCCTGTGTAACCCCCGTATGTGGCATGCTAGAACAGAAAATATCCTCCCATGCTGACAGAGGATTTACCATTTGAGAAGTTTGATTTGTTTGAAAGAGAAATCAGATGTTACTTTCTGATGGTTTCACATCGTCACGTTCAGCAGAATATGACATTTGAACAATTCATTACGTGTCCGCAAAAACACTTGACTCTAGAAACACGAGATAAAGGCCGTCATATGTCCACAGGCTGACTCTGAATTCAGCATCAATATAATGGGAGAGGAACATCAGGATGATAAATATGATGAGGTTGTCTGAATGTTAGTTATTGGTTTGATTAATGGTTGTGTATTGATTACTGCAGGTGTCTGATCAGGTTTATTATCAGCTGATCGTGTTCAGGAAATGGTTTTAAACTATGAGTAGAATTATGTTCAAAAATAGATGACAAACATTAATATAACATCAATGTAACATTAATGTAACATTAATTTGTAACATTAGTTAGTTCATCTGTAAAGTAGAGTGATACATGTAGTTCAAAGTCTGAGTGATGTTAACATACAGTTCAGTCTGCTGGTTGGACGAGAGTTACGGTAAATTCTCTGAGTGAAACAATAACATCACGACTTCCTGTTAATGTTCAAATTGTTTCTAAAATCAAATTTCAGGAAGTGATCATTCAGAAGTTCTGCTGGAAACCACTTGACAGAATATATCAAAGCAAAATCTCACGACCTCGAGTCTGATATTTCTTTTACAGCAGTTCTATGAGCTCCATTCACTAGATAACAGTAACAACAGATTATAATTTATTTGTTCATTTACTGATTTGGCTCCACTGTTTCCGTAATTCATCAGTCATCAATCCTCAACACAGAGTGCACAGGGCTGTGTGCTCAGCGCCCGCCTGGACTCCCTGTTC
>NW_020860930.1:1190618-1219368 GCF_000972845.2 Larimichthys crocea | reverse complement strand
AATAAATACCACACATATAAACATTAAACTGAATAAATACCACACATATAAACATTAAACTGAATAAATACTGTTTGGTGGAGGTTACATAATAATAATACTGTGTATTCTGAGAGGTATCAGCACTCCACTGTCTTCCATGATTCATGGTAAAAGTCTCTGTGCACATGACAAGTTGACCTGGACTGAGCCGACAGAGCAGCAACAGAAAGCTGTGGTTGCATGACCTGACACTGCAGGTTGATGCACTTCATTGATACTCCAGCTCCTACAGCCAGTGACTGCCCACTTCACACCCCCACCACGTCCATCACCACTTCAAACTGCAGACCTTCCCCACCCTCCACACCTATAGACAGTTCAACCGCCCTCCCCACACATCATGAAGACCTTCAGAGGGCTGCTGCTCAGGCCCATGGTCCATCTCCTTAAGCCCCAGGTCCACCACGCACAGGATCCACTGCAGTTTTGGGCGTGGAGGATACCACCCTCTATCTGCTACACAGGGCTTACTCTCATCTGGACAAGGAGAGTGGTTCTGTGAGAATCATGGGAGTCTGGTTGAGGACTTTGTGAGGTGGTGCAGGTCCAACCAGGAGATGATGACATCTCCAACCTGTGTCTGTCACGGGGGTTGATGTGGAGGTGGTCAGGACCTACAAATAGGAAAGGTCACTGAGTACTTGCATTCTATGATGAGAGACAAAAAAGGGTCTATGAGTATTTTTCAAGAACTATGAGAGTGATAAGACTTCTCTACAGAAGATAGACCGGTGTGACAGGTTGTAGATGTTAGGTTAGTGCAAGGTCATGAGGAGTTTCCTCGAACATCCGGGTCCACTCAGGATAACGAGGAAATGTGAAATACAATCTGCTGCTGCTACTGTGGAACATAATCATTCATGAATGATTTGTGAGCCGGAAGTGTTGGTGAAAACCAACCAGGAACAGGGAAAAGATCTGCTGCATACATTTCATTTAGTTCTTCTTTGGTTTCTTTCAGAAAGTGACCTGATTCTGATCCGGTCATTGTTTGTGTAGATGCAGTCTGATCAATAATTTGCAGCAGAACAAACAGAGTCTTTTATTTATTTCATCACAGAGGGATCTCAGGCCATTTTGTTTTGGTGAGGACAGAAATTCATCTTTTTACCATTAACGGTCACAATGAGGCATTTTTTGAAACACTTGAGTCATATTTAACACAAGATCCCACAGGAGTGTATTTGCTTCCACATATTTAATGCTTTCAAGTGTTTTTCTACATCTTCTAAAGCAGGTGTGTCAAATGTACAACATACAATCCTTTATGACACAACAGATGCTTTTTATAATCTCCTCCACGTCGGAGAAGCAAAGTCAGCTGTTTGTTGTTGTTGTTTTCTTTATACACAGTTTATCGCTGGGTCTCGCGTACGTCCAGGATTCTTGCGTAACGCGGCTGACTCGTGTCCGGTGTGTTGACGCAGGGCAAAGGACGCAGCTAAAACGCGGCGCAGCCGTCACGCTGCTGTAACGCCTCCTGTGTGAGTCCCGTGTTACGGCCACAGCTCCGGTCAGCCGCCTCAACAATGGAGGAACGGAACAAAGTCCGACAACACGACCACAAAGTCGATCATCGAACTGCAGCCGAGGGTGTCCTGGTGCCAAGTGCACATGTGGACACCCTTATGCTTGAACATGGTGTTCGTTATGGACAATCCATGACGAACACAGAAGTCCAATAACAGAACACCGCTCGGGTTCAGATCAGGGGGGCCGTTCCTCCCAATCACGCCCCTCCAGGTCTTACTGTCGCTGCCCACGTGAGCATTGAAGTCCCCCAGGAGGACGAGGGAGTCCCCAGAGGGAGCGCTCTCCAGCACCCCCTCCAAAGACTCCAAAAAGGGTGAGTACTCTGAACTGCCATTCGGTACATAGACACAGATGACAGTCAGGACCCGTCCCCCCACCCGAAGGCGAAGGGAGGCTACCCTCTCGTCCACCAGGGTGAACCCCAACGTACTGGCTCCAGGGGAGGGCCCCGGTGACCCATGTCCGGGCAAGGGAAACTCAGCTCCTTTGCTAGACATTTCATCAGGGGAATTGAGCTGCGCTTTGTCTGGTCCCTCACCTAGGACCTGATTACCTTGGGTGACCCTACCAGGGGCATGAAGCCCCCAACAACATAGCTCCTGGGATCATTGGAACACACAAACCCCTCCACCGCGGTAAGGTGGCAGCTCCAGCAGGGGCCTCCTCAAACTCGAGGCTAGAATATGCCACAGAAACATGTGATCTTACAAAGACAGTTGCTGGTCACGTGTCCTAAATACACTTCACTGAAGAGTGTGTTCAGTTTGAGTCATTACAGCAAAACATGTGAGGAAAACCTGTCTGCATCATCAACGCCATAGAGCTGCACTAAGAAGAACACTGGGCTTTGATCGGGCTTCCCAGCTGCAAACGTACAATGAACCCACTTCAAGATGACCGATCTGTCAGGATTCAGCTCATGTCAAGATGCCATTGATGAAACTGAAGGCTGTTCGTTGGTCCTCGTCCTCCTAGACCAACAACCTCAGATTGAACACTGTCCCTACAGGGACCTCAGGACTTATGAGGACCCTGTGTAACCCCCGTATGTGGCATGCTAGAACAGAAAATATCCTCCCATGCTGACAGAGGATTTACCATTTGAGAAGTTTGATTTGTTTGAAAGAGAAATCAGATGTTACTTTCTGATGGTTTCACATCGTCACGTTCAGCAGAATATGACATTTGAACAATTCATTACGTGGTCCGAAAAAACACTTGACTCTAGAAACACGAGATAAAGGCCGTCATATGTCCACAGGCTGACTCTGAATTCAGCATCAATATAATGGGAGAGGAACATCAGGATGATAAATATGATGAGGTTGTCTGAATGTTAGTTATTGGTTTGATTAATGGTTGTGTATTGATTACGCAGGTGTCTGATCAGGTTTATTATCAGCTGATCGTGTTCAGGAAATGGTTTTAAACTAGGAGTAGAATATGTTCAAAAATAGATGACAAACATTAATATAACATCAATGAACATTAAGTAACATTAATTTGTAACATTAGTTAGTTCATCTGTAAAGTAGAGTGATACATGTAGTTCAAAGTCTGAGTGATGTTAACATACAGTTCAGTCTGCTGGTTGGACGAGAGTTACGGTAAATTCTCTGAGTGAAACAATAACATCACGACTCCTGTTAATGTTCAAATTGTTTCTAAAATCAAATTTCAGGAAGTGATCATTCAGAAGTTCGCTGGAACCCACTTGACAGAATATATCAAAGCAAAATCTCACGACCTCGAGTCTGATATTTCTTTTACAGCAGTTCTATGAGCTCCATTCACTAGATAACAGTAACAACAGATTATAATTTATTTGTTCATTTACTGATTTGGCTCCACTGTTTCCGTAATTCATCAGTCACAATCCTCAACACAGAGTGCACAGGGCTGTGTGCTCAGCGCCCGCCTGGACCCCTGTTCACTCATGACTGTGTGCTCCTGAGCACAGCTCCAGCATCATCTTTAAGTCTGCGGACAACACGACTACCTGAGCTCAACACGGACAACGATAAGGGCCTACATACAGCAAGTTACTCTAAAAAGTAACTAGTTACAGTTACTTCTTCCAGAAAGTAAAAAGTAGTTACTGAGTTACAATTATAAAGAACTAGTTACTTTGGAAAGTAACTATGTGTTACTTTCAAGATTTTTTTACTCAAATGTGTCAAAGAATTGGAACCCACCTCCGTCCCTCTGTGTCGGAACTTAAAATACATGTTCAATTATTTATGATACATCTGAATATTATAATGAAATGGACACTCATACAATACAAACAGAAGTCCACAGCACACAGATCTAAACTATTTTAACGTTGCTGTGGGAAAATGTCATGGATTATTGTTGAATAGAAGGACTCTGTTTGTATCGTGTTTATGCGGGACACCGACGTGCGAGGCTCTGACCCAGGACATAATGTGCATTTCAACGGTTCCACTCGTTCCCTTCATTTCTGGGAAAGTAATGGCTATACTTCCATTTAAAGAACTTTTGGATTAATCGGGCTCGCCATCCTGTTTCTCGTTGACTCCAAGGATGTCCTGTGTCGCTTTGTGTGTCTGACAAGTTGTGATAGGTATCTTTAATTACTCACGGCCGTGAGAACACAGGAGCAGGGTTTGAAAACAAACTGTAAACACACTAACCAAAGGGCGGCTGGAAATCAGGACTAAGAGCCAAAAAAACAGAGACAGAGGAAAGTTCCAGCCACAGTGCATGCAGTCACATGAGACATGAAATATGAGGTTGTCTGAATGTTAGTTATTGGTTTGATTAATGGTTGTGTATTGATTACTGCAGGTGTCTGATCAGGTTTATTATCAGCTGATCGTGTTCAGGAAATGGTTTTAAACTATGAGTAGAATTATGTTCAAAAATAGATGACAAACATTAATATAACATCAATGTAACATTAATGTAACATTAATTTGTAACATTAGTTAGTTCATCTGTAAAGTAGAGTGATACATGTAGTTCAAAGTCTGAGTGATGTTAACATACAGTTCAGTCTGCTGGTTGGACGAGAGTTACGGTAAATTCTCTGAGTGAAACAATAACATCACGACTTCCTGTTAATGTTCAAATTGTTTCTAAAATCAAATTTCAGGAAGTGATCATTCAGAAGTTCTGCTGGAAACCACTTGACAGAATATATCAAAGCAAAATCTCACGACCTCGAGTCTGATATTTCTTTTACAGCAGTTCTATGAGCTCCATTCACTAGATAACAGTAACAACAGATTATAATTTATTTGTTCATTTACTGATTTGGCTCCACTGTTTCCGTAATTCATCAGTCATCAATCCTCAACACAGAGTGCACAGGGCTGTGTGCTCAGCGCCCGCCTGGACTCCCTGTTCACTCATGACTGTGCTCCTGAGCACAGCTCCAGCATCATCTTTAAGTCTGCTGACAACACGACTATCCTGAGCTCAACACGGACAACGATAAGGGGGCCTACATACCAGCAAGTTACTCTAAAAAGTAACTAGTTACAGTTACTTCTTCCAGAAAGTAAGTAAAGTAGTTACTGAGTTACAAATTATAAAAGTAACTAGTTACTTTGGAAAGTAACTATTGTGTTACTTTCAAGTAATTTTTTACTCAAATGTGTCAAAGAATTTGGAACCCACCTCCGTCCCTCTGTGTCGGAACTTAAAATACATGTTCAATTATTTATGATACATCTGAATATTATAATGAAATGGACACTTCATACAATACATAACAGAAGTCCACAGCACACAGATCTAAACTATTTTAACGTTGCTGTGGGAAAATGTCATGGATTATTGTTGATATTAGAATGACTCTGTTTGTATCGTGTTTATGCTGGACACCGACGTGCAGAGGCTCTTGACTCCAGGACATAATGTGCATTTCACGGTTCCACTCGTTCCCTTCATTTCTTGGGAAAGTAATGGCTATACTTCCATTTAAAGAACTTTTGGATTAATCGGGCTCGCCATTCCTGTTTCTCGTTGACTCCAAGGATGTCCTGTGTCGTCTTTGTGTGTCTGACAATTTGTGTAAGCAACACCCGCCCAACTCCACCTCTGATTGACTTACCATGGCATTTTACTCCACCTGAGCCAATCGTCATCATTTATGCGATTGTCTCGTGCCCCCGCCCTCACCAAGAAAGGAGGAACAAGACAAACCTTTGCTGCTCGGCTTAGAGATCTAGTTGCTCTGATGAAGAACAGCTGCCTTCAATCATAGTAACACGCCACATTTTTTGTCATTAACGATAACAGCGTTATAATGTCAATCTATTATGTCTATGAAGGCAGCAACAGGTCTCTTTGACCCTGGCCACCACAGTGTTGAGATAGACTGGCACCTACCCAACCAAAGCCAAACAACTAATACTACTGAGGACCTCAAGGCCCACACGGGACCTCGTGTAACCCCAGGAGAGAAAACTCCAGAACACTCAGGTATGAGGAAACTAATGTGAGAGTTTCATTGTTTATTGTCTGACAGGAAAGAAACAAAGAACAGATTTAAGTGAGTCCACGTGTCATGCAGTCCTGAGACTTTAGTGTTTCTGGTTTGACCCGTTTAGTTTGACATCATTGGATCCAAATGCAGATGCAGAGAAGTATGATAGGTATCTTTAATTACTCACGGCCGTGAGAACACAGGAGCAGGGTTTGAAAACAAACTGTAAACACACTAACCAAAGGGCGGCTGGAAATCAGGACTAAGAGCCAAAAAAACAGAGACAGAGGAAAGTTCCAGCCACAGTGCATGCAGTCACATGAGACATGAAATATGAGGTTGTCTGAATGTTAGTTATTGGTTTGATTAATGGTTGTGTATTGATTACTGCAGGTGTCTGATCAGGTTTATTATCAGCTGATCGTGTTCAGGAAATGGTTTTAAACTATGAGTAGAATTATGTTCAAAAATAGATGACAAACATTAATATAACATCAATGTAACATTAATGTAACATTAATTTGTAACATTAGTTAGTTCATCTGTAAAGTAGAGTGATACATGTAGTTCAAAGTCTGAGTGATGTTAACATACAGTTCAGTCTGCTGGTTGGACGAGAGTTACGGTAAATTCTCTGAGTGAAACAATAACATCACGACTTCCTGTTAATGTTCAAATTGTTTCTAAAATCAAATTTCAGGAAGTGATCATTCAGAAGTTCTGCTGGAAACCACTTGACAGAATATATCAAAGCAAAATCTCACGACCTCGAGTCTGATATTTCTTTTACAGCAGTTCTATGAGCTCCATTCACTAGATAACAGTAACAACAGATTATAATTTATTTGTTCATTTACTGATTTGGCTCCACTGTTTCCGTAATTCATCAGTCATCAATCCTCAACACAGAGTGCACAGGGCTGTGTGCTCAGCGCCCGCCTGGACTCCCTGTTCTACATACCAGAAATCCACAGCACACAAATCTAAACTATTTTAACGCTGCTGTGGGAAAGTGAGACTAGCATCAATAAAATGTCATGGATTATTGTAGATATTATAATTACTATGAATCTGTAACTTTATACACCTTTCTGTCTCAATAAAGAAATCCGGCTGTCAAAAATAGAACAGTTGTGTATTGAACGCAGAGCTGAGCAGAGGCACTTCTGGGATGCCTCTGAACGGCCGCGCTAAAAAAACAACTTACATAACCAGTTCATATAAGAAAGAAGTATTTTAGAGTATCTCTACTAGCACACGTGTCATTACAAAACCATCAAAGTTGAACCTCACGAGATGGTTTAATCTCAGCCGTCATCAACATGAAATTAGAGTTAGTGAGTAATTTAAACGACCAATTACTCACCAAAGTTGTGGAGAGGTCCGTGAGTCAGAACAGGAAGTGCGTCCTTTACCTGCTTGTGGATTTCAAGACAAGGACTGTCTATGAGAGTGTGTGAGTGGTGTGGAAGTGGAACCTTCAACCTCAGGTGCTGAGTAAGTCAGAGTAGCCCCCGGCCTCGCCCACCTCCATCCTTGCTTCAGTTGACCTGTTGTTCCTCAGATTTGTGCTGCTCAGGACACTCTCTGGCCCAGTGTCCTTTCTTGTTGCATTTTAAACAAACAGTTCAGAGAATCTTTTCCTCAAGTCCTTTGGGTGTGGCAAGTGCGACGTTGCCTATTTGATGCCTGACCATGGGCGGAAAACCATGAGGGTGCCCTTCAATCACAGACATGTGTGTAACTGTGTTGGTGTAGCCTCTGGTTCTGTTTGGTGAAAAGTCAATGTCTCTGATGGAAGACGTACTTGCAGAGCCAAGTGCCCTCCAGTCCATCCACTGCTCCTCTTTCAGTGGCTGTAGATGAGCAGGAACATGTTGCAGATGTCGAGTTGGACATGGTGTGTCACGTCCATCCTACTGTCTGCAATCGGTCTGCAGCAGACCCTGAAAATAGGGCGGTGGTGGTACCGCTGGAGGGACGCAGTCAAGACTGTGGTCCACTCTGAAACACTGATGCGCTGTTGGGTCACTGTTGTCTCGTGTGTGAAATGCTATTTGTTTAACATGTTTTTTTCCTTTCCATATTTTCTGCTTGATTCTTCCGCGTGCATTCAAGTGCTTTTCTACATCCTCTAATGTTTCCTTGACACCTTCCTTCCTAGTGTCAGAGAGAGGAGAGGCAGGAAGGTTGCATTTCTGGACAGAATCAGGAGAATGTTTGAAGACTAGAACTTTCTATTTCTGACAATATTTACTGCAGATGACACACCTCATATGAGTCCTCACACACCTCATTCCACTCCTCAGGTATGAGGAAACTAATGTGAGAGTTTCACTGTTTATTGTCTGACAGGAAAGAAACAAAGAACAGATTTAAGTGAGTCCACGTGTCATGCAGTCCTGAGACTTTAGTGTTTCTGGTTTGACCCATTTAGTTTGACATCATTGGATCCAAATGCAGATACAGAGAAGTATGATAGGTATCTTTAATTACTCACGGCCGTGAGAACACAGGAGCAGGGTTTGAAAACAAACTGTAAACACACTAACCAAAGGGCGGCTGGAAATCAGGACTAAGAGCCAAAAAAACAGAGACAGAGGAAAGTTCCAGCCACAGTGCATGCAGTCACATGAGACACTTAACGGACAGACAAGGAAACACAGGAAACACAGGAACTAAACAGACATGCAGGACACCAGGTGAAAGGAATCAGGGACAGGTACAACATCAAAAAAGGAGAATATTGAAGAGGCTGACGTTCACGAGAACATTATTGTCCTGAAAGAGACTTTTTCAGAGGTGGATGATCCTCCATACAGGTTCAAAGTAGTTTGTGATAGTGTAAAGCTCCATTCAGACAGGATGAAGATTACAGATGGAGGTGGAGGATGAAACCTTCACTGAGCTCTTCAGTAACTGAACTCATGTTCACTCTTGTTCAGGACGACAGTTGAACCCTGTGAAACTACAGCGTCTGGTCTGTAATAGACATGGACAGTCTGCAGGACAGAGACTAAAGAAGTCATGTGGAAAGGGTTCGACGAACTGCTGCACAAACACTAACCTCCACCTGTGCCACAGCCTGGCTTGTGATTGGTCGGCCTGGTGTGACATCACAGAGCCTTCTGTTGATAAGATGTGAGATTGTGACAAAGTGAAGCAGAAGCAGCAGTTTGTCTCTGTTTCCTCTGAAGGTGCAGCCTCTTCACTTCAACCTGCAGGTGAGTTCACAAAGTCCACAGGTAGCCAGGAATCATATCTACATGCTAACGAGTCTTCAGTCTTCAGATCTGCTCCACTCTTAAATCTGTGCTGCACTAAGACAAAGTATTGAAGACTAAAGTGTGAAATCATTTTAGGATATAAATACAGCTCATCAGAGATCCAGACAGGCTGACATCAGGATTTTCAGCAGAACTCTGACAATGAAGGTAAATGTGTAACTTTCTACACCTTTCTGTCTGTTTAGATATCTATGTTAGCTCTGTATGCTGAGGGCTTCAAACAGTACACTGTAAAAACAATGGTACATTTTGACAGGAGTTTCCTGTGTTTTTAAAACTGATTACAAAACTTCATTAATTCAAAAGGATTATTTTACAGTGTTTCTTCTGCTTTCTTAAATGAAAAAAGACAGATGTGTGTAAAATGACAACAATGCTCTGTAATTAAATATGTGTCTCATTATAAACACGTTTGTGTCCACACTAACAGTTGAATGTTTCCTTTGTCATTTGAAGGTAAATCTTCTCAGTTTGACATTTATGTGTACTTTTACATTCTAACTGTGATTCTGGAAACAAATGCATCAAACTGTTTTCATGCCATCAAACACGATGCAGAGTCTTCTTTAAGACAGAGGACAAAGCTGCTCTCTCTTCAGGTTGAAACTTTCTGGACATGCCCAGTGAGGAAAAGCAAACAACTCAAAGATCTGATTTCTTTGAAAGCTTTTAAATCCATATTGAAAGACCTGGAGACTGAATCATTGGGCTGTCAATGCTTTAACTGATATTGTTGAATTCATGGCGTGTACTGCCCTTTTAGATATGCTATGTGTTGTAATCTTGTCCATGTGTCTTGCGTGTGTTTTTACCTTGTTCTTAGTTTGTGCTGCTGCCTGTCTCGGCCAGGACTCCTTTGCAGAAGAGCTTTTTAATCTCAATGGGACCTTCCTGGTTAAATAAAAACTAAAAACAATGCATTGCATTTAACTTTTGACATTTACTTGAATTATGATATCTGACTTTCATTTTATGGTTCCTGTCTGTCAGCTGCTGTCGGGAGTCTTTTTTTTTTACGGTGTACAGAAGCTTCAAACCTTACTCCAGGTCAACAATGACAACATCTCCTCTGTTCCAGCTGCTCTCAGTCGTCCTCCTCGTCCTGGCTCCAGTGTTGACCAGCTGCACAAAGATCGTCCGGCCAGTGGACTGCAGTGACATCTACCAACAAGACAAGACCAGACCCAGCGGAGTGTACACCATCTATCCCATCGGATCCACGTCTGCTGTCCAGGTACACTTCATCCTCTCTGGGACGCAGGTCGACCTTCAGATGATAAAGATGTTGGTTCAAAGATGAGACGTCAGCATGTAAAGACAGTGAGCTCATCAGTTACAGGTTCTGACTGAAGCTCCTGATACAACACATACAAGTAGTCCTAGTTATAGTACAAGTAGTATTCACAGTACTTGTTATAGCATGTTTGAACATACTGTGTAAAGTATTTCAACTTGATTCAGTTGCTAATGAATGTGTGTTTGTGTGTAGGTGTACTGTGACATGCAGTCAGAAGGAGGACAGTGGACGGTGAGTTTTCACTGAAGCTTAAAGTCACAGCCAAGTGCTTTGACCTACACAGTGTTCCAAATGATTCTGCATATACTGTGATTCTTTACTCAATCATCTATATCATTGACAGTCAGTAGGATTTTTTATTCCTCAACAATCATGTCATAATCTGGATTTTATTAAACAAAATTACTAATGACTGGCATTTTTTTGCAGTACCTCAAAATGCAGTGTTCCAAATTTTTATGCAAAACAGTTTTCAAACAGTAAAATAGTTTCTAAAGGATTGAAAACAGAAATCAGTTGTATTTTTTGCATTAGGGGGTCATTGTTCTCAAATCAAAGCTAGTTCAATCATAAACAAACAATTTACAGATGGAGTTACATATTAGCACAGGAGCCCTTCTTTGATATCACCTTAACAGCTCTCTGATCCATTGAATTTGTAAGTCCATGGACAGTTTCTGCCTGTATTTCCCTTGAGGATGCCAGAATCACCTCCCAGAGCTGCTGCTTTGAGGTAAACTGCCGCCCGCCCTCATAGAGCTTCCTTTGAAGGATGCTCCACAGGTTCTCAACAGGGTTGATGTCAGGGGATGATTCTCCCTTTATGCCCAAAGCAGCCAAGGCCTCAATGGTATTGTTTGCAGCATGGGATGGTGCATCGTCTTGCATGAAAATGATTTTATTCCAGAAGGCAAAGTTCTTCTTTTTATACCATGGCAGGAAACGGGCAGTTAGGAACTCCACATGTTTTGTAGAGGTCATTCTGACACCTTCAGGCACCTTAAAGGAGCCTACCAACTCATCTCCTATGATTCCAGCCCAAAACATCTCTCCACCACCTCCTTGCTGATGTTGCAGATTGTTGGGACATGGTGGCCATCTACCAACTATCCAGAGCTCCATCTGGACCATCCGGTGTAGCACGGCATTGATCAGTGAATAACACTGTTGAAAATGAGTCATCATGTATTTCTGAGCGCACTGCAGTCATTTTTCCTGAGAATGGCTCAATTACAGCTTTATGCACATCAGCAAGCCTGTGGAGTATCCAGCATCGAGAGGTTTTTGGGACTCCTGAGGCACCAGCAGCTTCAAATACCTGTTTGCTGCTCATCAGTGGCTTTTTCACACCTGCTCTCTTAATACGATAAATTTGCCTTAACACGCATTTATCTGAACTAACACATCTGCACTCTGAATCAGACACAAACTTTCTGACAGTTGGATGATCTCTTTATTTTTTGTGAAATATCCTGTTTTCATACCTTTTGCAAGATACTGCAGTATTTCACACTTCACCTGCAGAAGATCTTTCTTTTTTCCCATATTGCATGAAACCTGTGACTTGCTTAATAATGTGGAACAACCGCCTTTAGTAGTTTCCTGTTTCCTGTTAATGAGGCTCACTTGGCAAACAAATGACCAAACCTGTCTGAGACTGATGCCAGTGTCATCTAAAGAGACAGGGGAAGACGCACAATTGAAAACGTTCATTGAAAAACTACAAATCAAATGTTTGTTTAATTGAAATCGTATTTGCATAATAATTTGGAACAGTGTATTAATATCTCGTTGGATTGCAATCTGGGTTCTCTGAATGTTTTCTCAGTGTTCCCTGAGGTTCTCTCTAATCCTGTCAGACTGTTAAAAGAAACCAAAATAATTCTCAAACAAGTGAAATAACAGAAACTTTGCTGTGTGTGAACGTGACCTGTCAGATATCTTGTGTGTTTAGCTAGTTAACCCCCATCCCGTCCCCCCAGGTGTTCCAGAGGAGGATGGACGGCTCGGTGAACTTCTACAGACCCTGGGATCAGTACAAGATGGGCTTTGGTATAGCTGCTGGAGAGTACTGGCTCGGTGAGAAATGAAACCAAACCAACAGTCATGTGACTTCATGAAACTCACAGTTCACAAACAACAAACATGTTGAATGCATTTCCTTCCTCATCAAACAAGTATTTCAAATCCAGCTTTGTTTACATCATGTTTACGAGCTTCTTCTTCACCGTCTTTGCTGGTGCACTGCACGCCAAGATACGACAGTAACACTTCAAAATATTTCTTGGTGTGTTATCAGTGTTATCGTCATCAGGTATCGTGTGAAGCCATTGGTAGGACTCTATTGGGGTTGGGCAATATTTTAAAAATTTGCAATCAACCACTGTCAATCCAACAATCAGCGACTGCCGATGTATTCATGCAAACACAATCACCAACAGACAATATATTTATCCAAGTGATGAACAGTAAGGTGTGTACAAAATGTAAAAACTGTGTTTGTGTGTGCAGGTCTTGAGAACATCCACCAACTGACCCGCCAGCGAAAGTACGAGCTGCTGGTCGACATGGAGGACTTTGATGGAAACAAAGTGTTTGCTCGTTACTCCTCGTTCTCTGTCGAATCTGAATGTGACGGATATGCACTGCATGTCTCTGGATTTAAAAATGGAGGGGCGGGGGAGGATTAGTGCAGGAAGGAGGGCTGTAGGGGGGACAGTGCAGGTTGATGTGGTCACTTTGGTTGTAGTTATTCATTGATTATTCATCAGAGCTCCAAATGAATAGTTTAGTGTATTTCATGAGACTGAAATAAATCAATGAACTGGCTATCATTTTCTTGGGGTTCCCCCACCTGCCAAATCCACTTTACCCCTGGTGGCAGCATAGTGTCCAACAGAGGTCTTAGTCCCAGTAGTGTTTGTAGTATTAGTATCATTAGTATCATTGTCAAGATTAAACACTGTGGTTCATGTTTCTGTAGGAGACTCCTTGACATATCACAACAAAAAGAAGTTCTCCACCTTCGACAAAGACCAGGACACCCATTCAACTGACAACTGTGCCAGAAAATACCTGGGGGGATTCTGGTACCAATCTTGTCACCAGGCAAACCCCAACGGGGTTTATCTTTGGGGGGCTGAAAAAAAACACTCTGGTATTGGAGTGAATTGGTTACATTATAAGGGTCATAACTACTCCCTGAAGAGCATCAGCATGAAGATCCGTCCTGTGAAGTAGTTCTCCAGGTCAAACATACAGCAGAAGATCAGCTGATGATTTTTCTCTCTTTTCTTCATCCTCTTTACATGAAACAGACACAGAGTCTGATAACATGCCGACAACTTCATTAACTTCCAACTCAACTTATAGCAAAGCAAAAGACAAAAAAAAAACATAAAAACAACATAAATATTTCCAAGTTCAATCAAAGTTTGATTGTGTGTGAAATAATAAAATCTGAGCAGAAAGCTGATGTGATCTGAGGTCTTCATTTTGTCTCTGGTGTCTTTCGGGATTGTCTCTGTTCAAAGGTTTGGAGGACGGTCGCTTTACTTCCTGTTCAAACACAAAGGATCATGAATCACTGCCCTCTAGTGGTGACAGTGACAAATCACAACTCCACCTTCAGGGAAATTGTATATTATAAAGTATTAGTATAAGTATTATATACTGTGTGTTCAGTTATATCTAGGTTGTGAAGTTATCACAGCCTGAGTTTAGCTCTGTTCAGGTGACTTCTTTTATGGGCACAGAACTTTTATGGGCTGTTTTCTTTTTGGTTCAATAAAACTTCAAATCTGTGACAGTGAGAGACGGGCTGGCTCGCTGTCTTACATGTTCAGTCGTAGCCATGTAAGAGTCGGGGTGACCGGGCCCAGGCTGACCTGTGGCTGATCCCAGCTGGGTCCTTGGTTGGTATGTGATCTAGATCCACCTCGATGATGTAGAGGACGTGTTGATGTCACGCAATTCCCCAAGGTTATGTGAGGAAACTAGTTGCGATGCATTACCTGTACACCAGGGGGAGCAGTGATTATGGCAGCTGCCGTCAGACTGACCATTTTCATTTACCCAGTGTGCCTGAAATCAATCGACCTCTTTGAGACGCTCCTGCAGAAATTTTACCTCCTCTTGTGATTGTACTGTTTCCATCAACCGTTGAAGCTGAACACTGATTATTTACAATGAGGTGATTAAACATGCAAGACAAGCACACTGCTCCAAACATGAAGCCTGGTCTGTCTCCAAACGTGAAGAATCTGCTGTCCATCTTAGAAATAGTAGAAACCATCAGATTGAACTGAATGTCAGCGTATCAATCCTCAAACTGTACAACTTTCATTTGATGCAACATTGAAGAAATGTATCCTGGTTGATGCTGACAGGCTTTGAGAAGTTATTTCACAATTAAAACAAAATCTGCTTGTTTGATGCAATTCCCACGTCCTCTCCAACAAGTTTATCATGAGTCACTTCACATTGTGAACTACTCACGTCTTGAGAACTACACATCAGAATCCAATCTGACATTTAAGTTTAAGTTAAATGATTTTATGAACTCACATGTAGCAGCTGTAGATCTGTTTCCTGTGTGGTATGAAGGAATCACTCAGATGACCAGATCTTTGGAGCAGCAGGTACAAGTTCTTCAGTCGCTTCACACACGCTTCCCAAGTTCTGTTTCAAAAGAAATAGTTATTAGTTATCTGCATTTTAAAATGCAATTAACACAAATGAGCAACACAACGAAATGTAACAGTTAAATTCCTGTTCAAATAAAATACCTCAGTCTAACAGTTTAACAAACCTTTGGACACACTGAGCACACAGTGGGTCAGAAAATGTAAATGAGATTTAACTTAGATTAAAAATAATATTTTTCTACCGACTGAAACTTTGACAACCTGACGCCAAGTTTGATGGGATAAAAACACCTTTAAACATGCTAGATTAACAGACACATCTCACCTGCACACATGCTTCCATCCTTTTAGAAGGTGTGGCTACGTGCATCCCTGTGTATCACAAATCAAGACCTCTAATCTACATTCACATTAATTATTGCTATGCACTGTGGAGGCTCAGAGATGAAGAGATGAACTCATGAAGCTTCAGTCTGTGGACGAGGAGACGACTCCAGGGTTTGGAATTAAGAGGAATATTTGTAGGACCGATTTTAACCACTAGATGTCAGTGTACGATTTGTTACATATGTGTGTGTGTGTGTGTGTCTGTGTGTGTGTGTGTGTGTGCGTGTGTGTGTGTGTGTATATGTGTATGTATGTACACGTTAGTGCTCTTTATTCAGAAACCCTCATGTCTCATCTACATTTCAGGATCTGGTTATTATAGACACAGATTAAATGTTAAATATAAATATTTCAATATTTATCATCACAGTAACAGTGTTACACACATTAGTAGCTGTAAACACTCAGCATTAGAAAAATACATACGTTGGTTTGGTGCTTACATAAGGAGTAAACATTTATAATCATCACTTTAAAAGTTACATACGTTGTTTTTGGTGCCTGTTTGTTTCCCAGATATATTAGTGTGTGTGTGAATGGGTGTATAAGAGGCATTAACTTAAAGAACTTTGTAGAAAGGCGCTTTATGAACTTCAGTCCATTTCCTGTTATTAGTTTACGGGGCAGACCTCTGCCACATCCAATATGGTGACGAGTCGACTTGGTTCGCCTCAGGACGCATGTATGTTGGTCATCTAGGCATGTCTATATGGCTGCGTCTATGTATATATGTCTGTGTATATATGTCTATGTATATATGTATGTATATATGTTATATATGTCTGAATGTATATATGTCTGTGTATATATGTCTGAGTGTATATATGTCTGTGTATATATGTCTATGTATATATGTCTTGTATATATGTCTGATGTATATATGTCTGTGTATATATGCTTGTATATGTCTATGTTAATAGTCTGTGTAATAGTCTATGTATATATTGTCTGTGTATATATGTCTGTGTATATATGTCATGTGAATATGTCTGTGTGATATATGTCTAAATGTTGTATAGATTCTGGTGTATATAGTCTGTGATATATGTCTGTGTAATATGTCTGTGTATATATGTCTGTGTATATGATGTTGTGTATATATGTCGGTTATATATGTGTCTATGTATATATGTCTTGTATATATGGTCTATGTATGTAGATGTCTGATGTATATATGTCTGTGTATATATGTCTATGTATAGTATGTCTGTGTATATATGTCGTGTGTAGATATTGTCTAATGTATATATGGTCTATGTATATATGTCTATGTATATATGTCTATGTATATATGTCTATGTATATATGTCTGTGTATATATGTCTGTGTATATATGTCTGTGTATATATGTCTATGGCGGCGCCCTTGTCGGCCATCTTGCCTGCAGATGGGTGCCTCACACTTTCAGAGTAAAGTTCATGTTTTTATTTCTAGGTTTAGGTACATACAACTATTAAACATTTAAATAGTATGAGGAAAACTAAAGTGAAAACTATAGTTCATGTATTACGTTAAGACATGTATTACGTTTAATTTGACTCTAGTTCTCACTGAATCTTAAAAATACAAGGTAGAAATTATGACGGTTACTCTAATAGAGTTTGCTACAACAAAAAGTCACTTTTTTGGGTAATGGGTTGCAAAAAGATATCTCAATAAATACCCTGCTCAAACTGATTCAATGAGGACTTATGTTAGTCCTTATAGACTGAATAAGATGAATCTAAATATTCATGATGTTTGTGTGATGTTAAAAAAAAGACACCAGAGACAAAATGAAGACTAAAAATATTTATGTTGAGAGAAAAATCATCAGCTGATCTTCTGCTGTATGTTGGTCCTGGAGAACTACAGCACAGGACGGATCTTCATGCTGATGCTCTTCAGGGAGTAGTAAGCACCCTTAAAAAGCCAATTCACTCCAATACCAGTGTGAGTTTCATCAGCCCCCCAAACATAAACCCCGTTGACGTTTGCATGGTGACAACCAGCGTACCAGAACGCCCCCAGGAATTTTCTAGCACAGTTGTCAGGCCAGGTGTCCTGGTCTTTGTCGAAGGTGGAGAACTTCATTCCGTTGTGATATGTCAAGGAGTCTCCTACAGAAACATGTATATAATATAGAGTGTATAATCACAACTTTATGATACATTTTAACCTGTATTTACTGAGTGTTGACAGCTGATCTGGCTGTACTGGTGCCCAGTACCACAGTCTACTTCTCCAGCCTTTAATTCCACTCTCCTCCTAAATATGAATACTAAATCAAATCAAATCAAATTTTATTTGTATAGCCCGAAGTCAAACAATACATTTGCTAACACAACTATTGACAGTCAACACGCCCATGGGCTGGCTAATATAATAAATATATTCACATGCATGAAGAACCAGTGGTGTGGTGGACTCTGCAAGAAGAAAGAGAAGCAGCACCTGCCAACCCTCAATTCAATTGATCAATCTATTGGTTAATGAGGCTTTCAGTTTGTTTTTAACTTATGAACATTCTTTTGTTGAGGCGTCCTTTTATTACAATGCTCCGTGTCTGTGGAACAGCCTGAAGGTAGAAAACTCAAGAAAGATTTAATTTGTTTTTACTTAAACTATATTTATTTATTTCTCTATTCCCACGTTTTAATATGTTCCATTATTATTAGTAATAAACATGTATTTAGTTAGTTTGTCTATTCATATATTTTAACGTGATTTATCTTTCATTTTATTTTTTAACCTGCCTCTGGTATTTCCTCACTGAACAACAAAAGTGCTCTACAAATAGTTTGGTTGATTGATTGATTGATTGATTGATTGATTGATTGGTTGATTGGTTGATTGATTGGTTTAGTTGTTCTCTGTCCTGATGTATTATTTCTATTCTGCATTAATATATGTACACCACTGAACGCCTGCAGGTACAGCCGTTTGAGCTGGAACATCAACATCAACCTGACTGATGTTACAAGAACCCCATCTGACTTCATGTGCTCAGGCTGTAGGGGTAGTTACTCTATTCAGAAAAGGTGCAGCCTTTAACTCTGAACAGGGAATGAGAGACAAAGAGGGCAGAGACTTCTTGGAGGGAGGAGAAACAAAACAACATCTGTTACCAACAACTCACCCGCCCCTCCATCAGTGAATCCAGAAACATGCAGGGTGTATCCGTAGGACTCAGGGCCGACAGAGAACGAGGAGTAACGAGCGAATGCTTTGTTTCCCTCGAAGTCCTCCATGTCGACCAGGAGCTCATACTTTTTCCTCAGACACAGGTGGAAGAGATTCTCAAGACCTGAAAACAAGCACACTTAAATTTATAGAAACTGTGAGTTTCATGAAGTCACATGACTGTTTCATTTCTCACCGAGCCAGTACTCTCCAGCAGCTCTACCAAAGCCCATCTTGTACTGATCCCAGGGTCTGTAGAAGTTCAGCGTGCCGTCCATCCTCCTCTGGAACACCTGGGGGGACGGGATGGGGGTTAACTAGTTAAACACACAAGATATCTGACAGGTTTAAGGTCACACACAAAGATTTTACTGCCATGTGCTTTATTGTGAATGTCCAACAGGAAGTGTTCAAATGGAAAAGTCGCTCTATGACCTGATGAAGTTGATACTCACTGTCCACCGCCCTCCCTCTGACTCCATGTCACAGTACACCTACACACAAACACGATCATCAGTAGACTTGAAACTAAATCCAAATATATAAAGATTGACCTGCGTCCCAGAGAGGATGAAGTTTACCTGGAGAGCAGACGTGGATCCGATGGGATAGATGGTGTACACGCCGCTGGATTGGCTGTTGTCATGGTGATAGATGTCACTGCAGTCCAACGGGAGGACTTGAGACATGCAGCCAGTCAACACTGGAGTGAGGACGAGGAGGACTGATAGCAGCTGGAACAGAGGAGGTGTCATTTTGTTTTATTAGAAACACTTTAACATTTCTAACGGAAATGACCTTTGCAGTCAGTGGTTTAACTTAAAACTAATCGGACGTACGTCACCAACACCAACCTGTCCACAGTGTATCAGTGTTACATCATACCTCTTTAAACTAACACCAACCTGTCCACAGTGTATCAGTGTTACGTCATAGGCTGCATGTGCACAGACCAGACTGCTGCAGTACTTTGTAACGTAACGTTACACGGTACGAGTGTTAACTACACGGGTCATTCAGAAGTGTCAGGATGCTGCAGGGATGCTGCTGATGACGTCATGCTTTGTGACAAAGATACTCATACACCTTCTGTCAGAGTCCATCACAGCCAGCAGACACTCAGATATTAAGGACACCGCTGGAAATCCTTGGAAGCGCTTCAATTGTATTGATACATTCAAGGTTTTCAAGTTATTGGATTTTGAATAAAGTGCTTGAAACTGTAATTGGATTACTTTCCTGGTATAAAGCTTGGTCAGTGACACAATTAGAAACATTTAATCTAATTTGTCTGCCTTATATAGAAGGTTCAGCTCCCACTGAACATAATTATGGTCATTCATAGAGAAACAGCATCTGTTTTGATGACGTGAAATAATCTGTTTGTAACAAACACTGAAAAACACTGATGCATGTTTCAAAATCACATTCAAGCTATTTCCAAACATTTTAAAAGTGCATTTTTAAGCTTCTGACCGAGGTCAAATTTGTCTTCATTTAATCAGAAGGATGAAAATATAACTGTAAAGTGCTTCAATGTGCAGCTTGAGTAACAATATCCAGGAGACGTGGAGCTGAGACTTTGTCAGTCCAAGTGAAATCCACCTCTGAGGTGGGATCCAAAGGATCCTGAAATGTTGGTATCAAGTTGATCCAGATATCTGCCTTAACTTTTGAAATACGCTGGATTCAAGGAAGGACTGGATTACCAGCGCAGAATCCAGATATTCAGGATCAGAAATACCCAGTGTTCAGATCAGATCTAGATTTAATCTAGGATAATCCTTTCAGATCACTTTTGAAATCCTGGGCCCAGGTGATATAAAATACTCTGTACGGGCAGATTAAGGCTTTTGGTTTCCTTGTTTGCAATAATCAGACTGAACGTGTTAACACACTAAAACTACTGATGAACATTAAGACACAGTTAAAGTTGAAGTTGGTTCGTTCCAGACTTACCTTCATGGTCAGTTTTCTGCAGATGTGAGCTGATGAAAATCCTGAAGTCAGTTTGTCTGGATGCTCTGATGTCTCTCTCATTTATAATCAACAGATTAATGAGTTACTGAACAGCTGCTGTTTCACACAAAGAAACGCTGAATAGGTGGAAACATTTCTGTGAGTGTACGTGTACCAGCGTTTTTGGCACCTACACCTGGAGCACCAGCACGCTGTGGGGACTCGCCTCCATAGAGGGACCAAAGAGGCAACTTTTTACTTTGGAGTAAAGAATTGGTTTTATGGGTAATTTACACTCAGTGAAGTCCAACCCAACGAGTTTCTGAACATTTATTCAGTAAATACATAAAAAATAAACTCTCATTGAACTTCATGTAGCATTTGTCTTGTGCAGCAAACACAACGAAAAGATGGTGAAAGAAAAACCCAGAATAAAACCAGCTTCTATGTTATATTCGACAAGCAAACACCGTTCACTTCTCCTGAACTCTTATCTTATGGTTCTGCTGCTGGTTCTGCTGCTGCTGGTTCTGCTGCTGATTCTGCTGCTGCTGGTTCTGCTGCTGGTTCTGCTGCTGCTGGTTCTGCTGCTGGTTCTTAAACATTTTGCTGACAATACTTTCAAACTTAGAGCTGTACTTTTTTCTTGATTAATTTACTTTAAGAGAATCTTTATTACTCTTTATAGTTTGAATAGTTCTTCACACACACACACACACACACACACACACACACACACACACACACACACACACACTCACACACACGCATGCACACACACTCACACACACGCATGCACACACACTCACACACACGCATGTACACACACACACACACACACACCCACAACACCCACACACACCTGACTGGTTCTATCGGTGTGAAGCAGCAGCTGGACAGTTTAGCATGCCAGTCACATGGGCGTCAGTTCAAGTGAGACAGGTGTGACCTCACCTGAACGCTGACTGCAGCTGATCCCTGTAAGAAAAGTCGTGTAGCAGGTAAGCTGTGAATACGTTACCTGCAGGAAGGTTTGAAGCTTCTGTAGAAAGACCCTCCCAGCAGCTGCTGCAGACAAAAACCCTAAATCATAATTCAAGTAAATGTCAAAGTTAAATGCACACGCTCCTAACTCCTCATCTCCTCTCCTTCACATCTGTCTCATCTCCTGCCTTCACATCTGTCTCATCACCTCTCCTTCACATCTGTCCTCATCTTCTCGCTTCACATCTGTCCTCATCTCCTCTCCTTCACATCTGTCCCACACCTCTCCGTCCCACATCTGTCCTGCACCATCCTCTCCTTCACATCGTGTCCTCATCTCCTCTCCTTCACATTCTGGCCGGCAGCTCCGCGCCTTTGCACGGTCTGGCCGTCCAGCCCGCGCCGGCTACTCGGGCCGCACCGCGGCTTCACAGCGGCCGCCGCGCCGCGCCTGTACAGCGGGCCGCTGGCCGCGCCGGCACAGCGGTCCGCCACGCGCATCTCCGCGCCGTCAAGCCAATGTCCTGCCGCGGCCTCAGCGCCTCCGTCCCGGCCAGCGGTCCGCCGGCCGCGCCGGCACGGGGCCTGGCAGTCGCCGCGCCGGCACAGCGTGCCGCAGCGCCGCGTCCGGACGCGGGCCGCATCGCCGCTCCTGCACATCGCTCGCTCTCTCCTCGCCTTCACATCTGTCCTATCTACCCGCCTTGTCCAGCGTCCTCAGTCACCTCCTTGCACAGCTGCCTGCACGTCCCTCCGTCACATCTGCCTCAGTCACCTCTCCTTCACATTCTGTCCTCCTATCTCTCCTTCACTAATCTGCTCCTCCTCTCCTTCCTGCACATCTGTTCTTTTCCTCGCCTCTTCCTTCAACATCTGTCCTCATCTCCTCTCCTTCACATCTGTCCTCATCTCCTCTCCTTCACATCTGTCCTCATCTCCTCTCCTTCACGTCTGTCCTCATCACCTCTCCTTCACATCTGTCTTCATCTCCTCTCCTTCACATCTGTCCTCATCTCCTCTCCTTCACATCTGTCCTCATCTCCTCTCCTTCACATCTGTCTTCATCTCCTCTCCTTCACATCTGTCCTCATCTCCTCTCCTTCACATCTGTCCTCATCTCCTCATGAAGTTTTCCATCGAGGTCAAGGTAAAGTGGCTAGGAAAGGTGGTTGGGAACTACCTCAGAGTTGTATTCACAGTATGTGAGTAGATGTACTTACATTCCCGCCTGCAGCTTCTACCTGAGACAGGTGGACTGTTCACCTGGACAGAAAAGGTCAAAGGTCATGTGACAGAATGACTCAGCTGATCTAATCTGAACGTTGATAACGACGTGATAACACATGAATTTACTCACTGATGTTGTATCTGTAGTTTCTAATGTTTGTGACCTTTGGAGTGAGAGAGGAGGCCGCGCATGTTCTCGGTCAGATAACAGCTGAGCTGTAAAACAGACCTCGGATCAGATCAACATAAACACAGTTTCTCTGCTGCAGGTGAGTACCACACACACTCTTCACGCACTCTCTGATTTTAGGTCTGTCTCCAAATTTAAATAATATTGGACGTCGTCATTTATTCACAAATTGTCTTTGACACGTCAGGACACTCTGTGCCATCACCTCTTCCTGATTGGACGCTGCTCTGACAGGACGTTACATATATGTTATACATATTTAAATAACATATAAACTGTGAGACGACGGAGACCAACTCAAACTTTGTTTTAATCCGTTATCAGTCATTTACGTCACATCGTCCTCGATCGTGTCTCAGACTCCGACACTCACACTCGTCTGTTACGGGAAGTTAATTAGTGACACAGCCGTTGTCATGGATACGGCGGTCTGTACATAATGAACCTGTCAGCTGTGATTTCTGTGTAACAAAGAGAGTTCCTCATGTGACCACAGCAAAGAGTTGAAATGTTTGATTCACGCTCCTCGGCATCATGGGTATTGTAGTATTTAGAGTTGAGCACTGAACTTCTGATGGCGGTCAGTCGTTACATCACTTCCTTCCTGTGCTGACAGACAACATGGCGGGCAGGAAGTCGGTGTGCTGTGGTTGTTCTGCTCGTGAGGTCACGCTGACCGTCCTGTTCATCGCCATGACAACCGTGTGTGTGACGCTGATCACAGTGATGGTGTCATGGAAACCACACAAAGGTGAGAACAGACTCCATCATCATCATCACCATCATCATCATCACCATCATCATCATCATCATCATCATCATCATCACCATCACTATCATCATTATAGAGTTAAACTAGATTAACATCTGGCAACATTCATCCACAGCTGGTTGATCACAAACAGGAAGTAAACAATAATTAAACTAATTATTTGAGACAGATGAACACACACACACACACACACACACACACACACACACACACACATGTTGATGACATCTAAACAGTTACTCACGTGTGTCGTCCTGTCAGATCCGGAGCCGACGTCTCCTTCCGGCCACACTTACTGGATCGGAGCGGGCCGGGCCGACTGCACCGGGCCACCAGCTGAAATCCCTTTGGTCAGTAAACACACCGCGCACCGTGCTGCCTTCAGGGCCTCCTGCCACACCATGATCAGAAGTCGTGAAAGTCAAAGTTGAACTGTTCAAACACTGATTTATACAAGTAACCATGGCAACAGTTACATTTGAAAAGATTACAGTTTGTTGTTTTAGTCGTTAAACCGACTGTCAGCTGTTAACGCTAAAAAAACTAATATTCTGACTGCAGTGCTGAAGGTAAATATATTTAATACGTATATCTATGAGCAATGTGTGTGTGTGTCTTCCTAACATGAAGTCAGGCACACAAACTCCAAAGTCTGTTCATGTCTGATGAGTGTGTTTGCACTGATAATGTTTATGGCAGTCTGCAGTCATAATCCAACATCTGCTCCACAGCATTACCAGCACAGAGCTGGGAGGTAGCTCCATTAGCTCTGTTCATATAGATATATAGAAGATATATAGATAGTTCAGATAGATATATAGATAGTTCAGATAGATATATAGATAGTTCAGATAGATATATAGATAGTTCATACAGATATATAGATAGTTCAGATAGATATATAGATAGATCATACAGATATATAGATAGTTCATACATATATAGATAGTTCATATAGATATATAGATAGTTCAGATAGATTTATAGATAGTTCAGATAGATTTATAGATAGTTCAGATACATATATAGATAGTTCATACAGATATATAGATAGTTCATACAGATATATAGATAGTTCATATAGATATATAGATAGTTCAGATTAGGGCTGCACGATATGGCCTATAACCAATATCTCGATATTTTTCAGCTATATCGCGATACACGATATATATCTCGATATTTTTATTTCTCCTGTAAATCACTATGAATGTTAAATTCAACCCTTTGATTCAAAAAATAACATCAGCCATGATTCAAGTAGACCCTTCTATTAGATTAGTAACATAACGTTGATGTGAAGTTGTAATAAGCTACATGAACTGAGTATTGAGGTAGCAGCGGCTCGCGTCAAAATTAGAAATGCTACAGAATGCTCGCGCCGTGGCGCGGGGAGGCGCTTCTGTGACGCTCCGCGGCGCGCCCTGTGTGAGTCTCATTGACTAGACTGGCTGCTATCTGCTCCGGTGACCGCAGCGCAGCCGTTACGCGGCGCGTACGCCTCCGGACTGGGCCAGTGGGCCTCGTCTCTCCTCACTTGATACAAAAAGTACGCATGCGCGCAGGGGATTTTTCTGGGTGGGCGGGGCAGTGTGCTGCGCGCTGTGAGGAGCAGCAGGAGTGAGTGACAGGCAAAACACCGGAGAATTAAATGCTGACGGCTTTTACGTGACAAGTACTCGATGGTCGCGATATAGTCATTTCATACATCTCACGGAGAACAAGCCGCAATATATCGAGTATATTCGATATATCGCCCACCCCTAGTTCAGATACATAGTCTGTCACCGGCTCACACTCTTTGCAGACGATGTGGTTCTGTTAGCAGTCGGTGCCCTCCACATGCAGTCGAGCATGAAGCGTCAGCATTAAATCTGAGTCGTGGCCTCAGCCATGGGTACATGTGATCTCTGATCTGCCCTGGGAACACTCTGGGGTCAGGTTTAACCTGTGTGTGTGTGTGTGTGTGTGTGTGTGTGTGTGTGTGTGTGTGTGTGTGTGTGTTTAGATGGGTTATGCAAACCCTCAGCAGACGGCTGCAGGCATACACACTCGCTTGTACAGCCGAGCCTTCATCGTCGACGACGGGAAGCGGAGAGTCGTGTTTGTCACTGCAGATGTGGGAATGATATCGCAGAGGCTCAGACTGGAGGTAGAACACACACACACACACACACACACACACACACACACGCACACACACACACACAGTACTGGACTTTGGTATTTCAATATTCATCACTGTAAACTACAGCGTGTCATTCAGCTCCAATAATAGAATATATATTACTGTAACATGATACTTTTACTTTCAGTACTTTAAGTTTATTTTGGTGCAAATACTTTTGTACTGTTACAAAACCACCACTTACACTTCATTACAGGTGTTGTTGTTGTTGTGTATCAATATTAATAATAATTAATTATTCTAATTGTATAGTTGCTTGACGTGAAGCTGATTATGGAGGAGAAGCTCAGCTTCTGGTTCTTCATTACGTGTGTGTGTGTGTGTGTGTGTGCGTGTGTGTGTGTGTGTGTGTGTGTGTGTGCGTGTGTGTGTGTGTGTGTGCAGGTTCTGCAGGCGCTGCAGGTGAAATACGGTGACCTGTACCGTCAGGAAAACGTGGTTCTGAGCGGCACTCACACACACTGTGGACTGGGCGGATATTTCCAGTACACACTGTTTATGATGAGCTGTAAAGGTTACATCAAGGAGTCCATCAAGCCGCTCGTCAATGGCATCGTAAAGGTTTGTGTGATGGACTGATGGTTAGAGAACACAATGACAGTCAGCTCAGCTCATCATCATTTAAATTACATTCATTTAAATATTCAGCAATCATATTTTGAGCCTGATAAATAATCCTGAGACAGATTCTAATTTTCTGTTCTAACAGAAATACATGCAGATGAAGAACAGAAATCAGCTGATCACAGACATGTTTACTGAGAGAAATGAATTTGTGTCACTGCAAAGCTTAATCAGGAATCATTCATTTACAATTTTACATTTTTAATTTTTTCACTTTTTAAAAAAGTTTTAGTTTCCAGCTGCAGATCAAAGTCAAAGAAGTTACCGTGTACGGTAACTGAAACATCTAACCCAATGAACAATCAGACATTCGTCTTACAGAACTTAATTTAAAACGCTACCTGTGACATTCGCTCTGATTGGCTGGAGAAACTCACGTGATTCTGCTCCTTCATTGAGAGACGTGGACCGTGGAAGTGACCATATATGGTTCCTCACTCATGGAAGTGACTATATAAGGTTCCTCGCCCGTGACCATATAAGGTTCCTGGCCCATGGAAGTGACCACATATGGTTCCTCGCCCGTGGAAGTGACCATATAAGGTTCCTCGCCAGTGACCATATAAGGTTCCTCGCCCATGGAAGTGACCATATATGGTTCCTCGCCCGTGGAAGTGACCATATAAGGTTTCTCGCCCATGACCATATAAGGTTTCCCGCCCGTGAAAGTGACCATATATGGTTCCTCGCCTGTGGAAGTGACCATATAAGGTTCCTTGCCAGTGACCATATAAGGTTCCTCACCCATGGAAGTGACCATATATGGTTCCTCGCCCGTGGAAGTGACCATATAAGGTTCCTCGCACCGTGGAAGTGACTATATATGGATCCTCACCCGTGGAAGTGACCATATATGGTTCCTCGCCCCGTGGAAGTGACCATATATGGATCCTCACCCGTGGAAGAGACCATATAAGGTTACTCATCCCGTGGAAGTGACCATATATGGTTCCTCGCCTGATAAAGGGTTACATTTTTTGACATGCTAAAATATTTAATTTAAACTTTAAATAAAGTTATTTGTCCGATCATGTTTGCACATCACTGCCACGTCATCCGTGAATCTTTCCCTCATTACGTGTCACATCTTTGTCCATGTATTTATCATTACTCATGGACTGAATATATAATACAATACATGATGAAACATGCATGAATCATGTAAACCTACTGTGTTTTCAGAGTATAGACATAGCCCACGACACAATGAAGCCAGGCAGGATTTACAGGAACAGAGGAGAGCTGGATGACAGCAGCCTGAACAGAAGTCCTCAGTCCTACCTGAACAACCCCAAGGACGAGAGACACAGGTACACAGAGAGAGAGAGAGAGAGTCTCCTTCTGACGTGTACAGATCATTGATCAGTTATTGATCCTTCAGGTACGAGTGGAACACAGATAAACAGGTGCTGGTGCTGAAGTTCACGGACCTGAATGGAGATGGGATCGGGATGCTCAGGTAAAAACACAGCAGCTTCTTTCAACATGACGGACACGTGACGGGAACACAGCGTCACCGTCTCTGTTATCACTGACAGCTGGTTCGCCGTCCACGCCGTCAGCATGAACTACACCAACCGCATGGTGAGCAGTGACAACATGGGCTATGCCTCCTACCTGCTGGAGCAGGACGAGAACCCTGGAGAGCTACCTGGACAGGTGACTGACTGCTGACAGCTGTCTGACATTTAACAATGAACCCAACATAACAGTGTGTGTGTGTGTGTGTGTGTGTGTGTGTGTGTGTGTGTGCACTCAGGGACGTTTCGTAGCTGGTTTTTCATCCAGTAACCTCGGTGACGTCAGTCCAAACACTAAAGGACCTCACTGTGCCAACACTGGACTGCCCTGTGACTACCTGAACAGCTCCTGTCCTGTAGGAGGGGTAAACACACACACACACACACACACACACACACACACACACACACACACACACACACAGTCATACAGTACAATCAGCAGACAGTAAACAGGAAGTGTGTGTCTGTCAGAC
>NW_020860930.1:1165618-1188118 GCF_000972845.2 Larimichthys crocea | reverse complement strand
CCTCTCTAACCTCTTTGGTCTTGTCATTCGTTACAGAGAGATAAAACTTTTGTTACCGTGGAGATTTATGACAACAGAACAGACACCTGGAAGGTCGTCCACACTGATGCATCATGGGAGACCAGGTAAGTTAGTGTGTAGTGTGTGCCTATGCTAACCAGTGTGACAGACAAAGCATGCATTAGTACAGACTTTAAGTGCTGTGTCTTGCTGCAGGTTTCACTGGCTGAAAGGTTCGAAGCAGCAGAGCAACTCCACAGTCGAGTGGCACATTCCTCTGTCAGCCCCCAGCGGCTCCTACAGGATCAAACACTTTGGACACTCCAAAGAGAGAAAGAACCTGCGACCCGTTGTCACGCCGTACGAAGGCACGTCCAACGTCTTCAAAGTCGCCACCAGCTTTTACTACGAGTGAGGTCACAGCTCCTGATCGAAGCTCAAAGAAAGAATCTCCAGAACTTTCTGGAACAACTCGAGTGACTTTCACAAGCTCACGGTTCTGATAACAGAGCGGGAAATAAAACAAATGTCACGCCTCGTGTGTCACAGTGCTTCAGTTCATTCAGTAAAACATTCTCATCTTTCATCTACACACAAAGTTCACATCATTTATACATCAGGAAATGTTCTGACTTCAAACTGAAAACAGAGAATGATTTCATAAACACGCTAAAAATATAATAATGTTCAGGTAACGTTCAGGTCGACACCAACAGAATAACAATGACAAAACTGTAATAATAGCAAAAATATTTATTTTAAACTTGTCTCATAGAAATTTGTCAAGCAAACCAAAAGTGCACAACAACATGATCACAGCATGAATCCAGAGAACGGTCGAGCACGGACACGGTCAAAACATCAACACTGACGTGCATTCAGCGGTCCACGACGCCGAGGTCACACTGAACCTCTGTGGTTCTGTCTGGTTCTGAGACACAGCGACACATCTGACCACAGACGACAGGAACACTAAACATTTTCTGTCCATTCATTCCCGACAGTCAAGCAAGTCTCAAAGAAAGAGACCGCGGCCAGCTTTCCTCTGATTAGACATAAAACATGACGTTATATATTATTAAAAGGAGCTCCACATTCATGTTCATTAAAGTGATGAACACATTAATGCATCATTCTGCATGATGACTCTGTTTCTACACTGTGGCATCAATGACAGACTGTCCACGTGTACGTACGTTAACCCCTTAAAGCAGAAGAAGAGTCATGATCTCTGATAACAGACCACATTGCATATCAACATTAGACTTTGGATAAAAATAAAATCTGTATTAAGTGCCATGATAATAAATACAGGTGTGTGTATGTTTCTTACATACATACAGTCAAACTCAGAATTTCTACATTGCATCTTTGTCCCAAATGTTTTCAGATCTCAACCTGATCAGCTCTGAATGAGGTTTCTGATCTAAATCCGGAGTTTAGTTTGTGTCTTAAAATGTACGGCTGCAGAGTTTTAAAGTAGAGTCTGTCCACAGAGTCACGGATCAACACCTGAAGCTGACGAACTTTTTATCTCGTTTATTTCATCTGTACGAACGTTTGCTGACCTCACACTGATAACAATGTCACACGACCGTCTACAGCAGGCTCCATCTCCGCATCCAACCAACCGGACGTGACGTCAGCGGTTCAGAGCCCGCTTCACGTGACATCAACGGTTCAGAGCCCGCTGACGTGACATCAAGGGTTCAGAGCCCGCTTCACGTGACATCAACGGTTCAGAGCCCGCAGACGTGACATCAACGGTTCAGAGCCCGCTGACGTGACATCAACGGTTCAGAGCCCGCTGACGTGACATCAACGGTTCAGGGCCCGCTTCACGTGACATCAACGGTTCAGAGCCCGCTGACGTGACATCAACGGTTCAGGGCCCGCTTCACGTGACATCAACGGTTCAGAGCCCGCAGATGTGACATCAAAGGTTCAGAGCCCGCTGACGTGACATCAACGGTTCAGAGCCGGCTGACGTGACATCAACGGTTCAGATCCCGCAGACGTGACATCAACGGTTCAAAGCCCGCTGACGTGACATCAACGGTTCAGAGCCCGCTGACGTGACATCAACGGTTCAGATCCCGCAGACGTGACATCAACGGTTCAGAGCCCGCAGAGTCTTTTTCAGTTGGTTTCAGTTGTTTTTAAAACAAAGTGTCACGGATTGATGGAGTAATTCATTAATTAGTAATAATTAGATTAATCAATCAATCCCATAATCCTTTGCTTGTTGGGGAGGTTATTTTAAACAAACAAACTGCAGTTAAACTTTGAGTCGTCCGCTGTGACTGATTAAAGTGCTTTCAGTTGGACACACACACATTTAATCCTGTGTATAAAAATGCTTTGGTCTGTTAAATCAAAGAGGATGGAAGGACAACGTCCTCAAGCGTCCTCAAACGTCCACAAACGTCCTCAAACGTCCTCAAACGTCCTCTTCGTTAAAATAATTCAGACTTTAAGATGCAGAGATATAAATACAGTCACACACTGCAGGATGCTGGTTTCCACTGATGATCAGAGGACAGGACAGAGGACAGATCAGAGGACAGGTCAGAGGACAGAGGACAGGTCGGAGGACAGATCAGAGGACAGGTCAGAGGACAGATCAGAGGACAGGTCAGAGGACAGAGGACAGGTCAGAGGACAGGTCAGAGGACAGATCAGAGGACAGGTCAGAGGACTGCAGGACAGGTCAGAGGACAGGTCAGAGGACAGATCAGAGGACAGGTCAGAGGACTGCAGGACAGACAGTCAGCGGTCTGTTATTGTTTATACAGACGTCCATTTCAGTGTTATCTTAACATGCTAAATGTGTTGCTAACATGCTAATGTCACCTTAATGCTAATATAGCATGACCTGTGGTATGCTAACGTGATTAGCACATTTCATGCTAACGTTAGAGGCGCTAATGCTATGCTGATATGTTTCATGGTAGCAAATTACGTTAGCATGTTAGCACAGCTAAGCTAACACTGCTAACACTGAAAAAAGCTCCAACGTTAGCATGTTAGCATTAGCACCATAACATGCGCTGACTGACAGACAGACACGTCAGCTGACAGACAGTTGACTGACTGACAGACAGACAGACAGCTGACTGACAGACAGACAGACAGCTGACTGACAGACAGACAGACAGACAGCTGACTGACAGACAGACACGTCAGCTGACTGACAGACAGACACGTCAGCTGACAGACAGACAGACAGCTGACAGACAGACAGACACGTCAGCTGACTGACAGACAGACAGACAGCTGACTGACAGACAGACACGTCAGCTGACTGACAGACAGACAGCTGACTGACAGACAGACACGTCAGCTGACTGACAGACCGTGGACAGTTTGGAGGAGGACGGCGCTTCTGTTTCCTCTCACATGGTTTTGGTGACTTCCTGTTTGCTGAGGAGGACTTCCAGCAGGCGGAGCTTAGCCTTGAGCTGTTTGTATTCCTGGTACTCGTCCTTCATCGGAGTCCGGTCCTCTTTTTGGCAGATCCTGTCGGTGCAGAGTTTGTATTAGTGTCAGCACAGAGGAAGAAGAACTACAAACAAACGACTACAGAGACACTGACAGACACAAAAGGCAGTGGGCCCAAGGTAGATCCCTGTGGCACTCCTTGAGAAGTTTGATATGCAACCAACAACTGTTCTAATCAAATATTCTGTAACCGTTTAAGGACAGTTTGTTTCTTATCAGACACTTTTACACCCCAGGAATGTGACGACAAATAAAACATGAGGCAGTTTTCATAGATTGAACTTGAAATCTTCGGTCACCTTCCAGTCTGACGGTGAAACTCGTCCTCAAACTCTCTCAGAGCTTTACGCCGCGTCTTCTTCTCTGCCCTCGTCTCCCGCAGACACTCCAGCAGCTGAGACCTGGTTTAGATGGACGACAGACGTCTGGATGAACAGATTCAACTCCACCAACTCCAATGAAAAGAGAAGAGCAGGAAAAGGCTGAAAGACGGCGAGCTGGTTTAGAACTTCTCGGTTCTGTTAGAAGTCATAACCTGTAAACGCTGCACAAACAAACGCTGACCTGGACGCTTCATGCAGGTTGGCCATGGTGAGAGCCGGCTGGCGATGGACAGCTTTCACCTCGTCTAACGGGGACACGAAGGCCGGGTCACTGTCCCGATCGCTGTCCTCCTCACCGGCCCGGCAAGGAGGCGGGACAGGAAGTTCATCGACTGTCGTGAAGCTCAATGAGTCTTCATCAGAACCGTCCTCTTCCTCCTGAGAAACCCAAGAAACAACGACAACAGACAAATGAACAGAGACGACACGTCTGAGTCTACAGCTAAAGACGATCAGAGTGTGTGTGTGTGTGTGTGTGTGTGTGTGTGTTTCTTACTATGGTGGTGATGGTCGGGCTGACACACAGTAAACGTTTGATCATCTGATATCTGTCGTACAGCGGCTTCACCAGGTTCTTCTCCTGCTTTGTTCCCTGACAGACAGACAGGTGGAGCAGACAGACAGACAGACAGACAGGTGGAACAGACAGACAGACAGGTGGAACAGACAGACAGACAGGTGGAACAGACAAACAGACAGACAGACAGACAGACAGACAGGTGGAGCAGACAGACAGACAGGTGGAACAGACAGACAGACAGACAGACAGACAGGTGGAACAGACAGACAGACAGGTGGAGCAGACAGACAGACAGGTGGAGCAGACAGACAGACAGACAGACAGACAGACAGTATATTTGTATTTATTTGAGTGACTCCTGCTGCGAGCTAGCTTCTCCGTTATCGTCTCCCTCTCAGCTGATCGACTCACCGGTCGGCCGTGCACGCTTTCAAAGTACAGCAGACATTTCTGCAGAGTGATCTTCTCCAACACCATCTGAGCCTGGGTCATGTCCTGCACACACACACACACACACACACACACACACACACAGTATAAGAGGATGAGCAGAGTTGTGTGAGGATGCATGAGTGTGTGTGTGTGTGTGTGTGTGTGTTACCTTCATGTTGTCTGGCAGGCCCAGAGCTTGCCTCTTCTCTCTCAGTCGTCTG
Organism: Larimichthys crocea; assembly: GCF_000972845.2. NCBI lineage: Eukaryota > Metazoa > Chordata > Actinopteri > Sciaenidae > Larimichthys > Larimichthys crocea. The sequence goes on along the minus strand of NW_020860930.1, from coordinate 1,183,061 downwards.
AACAGAGACTCCACTGTTTCCTCCAGCGTGGGTTTGTGCTCCGCCGCCCCCTGCTGGCCTGACACGTACCTGCAGGACACATTCATACGTCTTGATGGATGTGATGACACTGCAGCACACAGTCCATGTGTGGTGATGTGTTGGTGTTACCTGCACATGTTTTCTGTACCGTCGTCCTCCTTCGACTCAAACACAGACTGTCTAAGTCTCAGCTCTGCACACAACACACACAGACTTTAACATCTTAATAAATATATTGATGAGATCACTTCTTTGGGACTAGTGAGTTATTTTTACCTTTGAGCTGTTTGCGAGCCTTTGCTAGTTCACTCATCACTCGGATCATCTCTGCGTTGGAGTATTTATCGTTGTGAGACGGCTGAGAAAGAAGCACAATAATAATCAGCAGAGGAATGAGCATGATGTGTACAAAACGAGCCCTCTGCGTCCTGGAGTCCTTTACCTTGTAGTTCATCTCCTGCTCAAACTGATCCTCAAACCTGCGGACTTTCTTCTTCAGGGTCTGAATCTGTCTGCTGAGGAACGGGATGGAGGACGGACACTCGTCCTCTGAACACTCTGGCCTGTCTCGACCCCGACGCCTGGACACAGGCAGACAGGTAAACAGACAGTTTAGTGTTTATATGTGTGGTATTTATTCAGTTTAGTGTTTATATGTGTGGTATTTATTCAGTGTGTTTATATGTGTGGTATGTATTCAGAGTGTGTTTATATGTGTGGTATTTATTCAGTGTGTTTATATGTGTGGTATGTATTCAGTGTGTCTTTATATGTGTGGTATTTATTCAGTGTGTTTATATGTGTGGTATGTATTCAGTGTGTATTTATATGTGTGGTATTTATTCAGTGTGTTTATATGTGTGGTATGTATTCAGTGTGTTTATATGTGTGGTATTTATTCAGTGTGTTTATATGTGTGGCATGTATTCAGTGTGTGTTTATATGTGTGGTATTTATTCAGTGTGTTTATATGTGTGGTATTTATTCAGTGTGTTTATATGTGTGGTATTTATTCAGGTTTTATTACATATATATATTTCAGATTTTTCAGGAAACAGCGCTCTGCTTCCTGTTCACAGCAGGGTGTGTTCAGTTTGCTAACCTTTTCATACAAACAGGTTCATCCAGCTTGCTAAAGTTCAGTTTGCATTAATACCTGTTGTGTGACTTCACCTGACCAAAGTACCTGTAGCTCTGTATCAGGTGTCAAATTAAATACTGCCTCCAGTCCTCTGACAAAGGGCCACACATAACAGGAAGAGGAAGGTGTGTGAGCATTGGAGAGGTTAGACAGAACCAACAGCAGTGCTAATGACTGGATTTTAAACTGTGGGTATCGAAGTAGTAGTGAGAAGTGGTAGGTCCTTGTTTTTTTATGGTTAATATTAGTTTGGATGTTGCACTTTGGGAGGACATGACATCTATTTGACTCTCATCTTTTACTCTTTCCATGTTCTGAAGGGCTTCTTGAAACAAGGTAGACAGACCAGTTAGCAGGCAGACAGGTAGACAGACAGGTGAGACTCACAGTATGTACTGCTGGCTGCAGGGTGGTGACGGCGCAGTGTCGGGGTCGGAGATGAACCTCAGGCTGTGGGTGAGGCTGGAACATCGAGGGGAAGGCAAAGGGCTGGGTCCGCCTGCCAGCAACTGGAGGAGAGCTCCACCTCCTCCATCTCCTCCAGCTCCTCCGCCCTCACCTCCAGGGCTGCTCCTCTGAGGGGAGTAGGAGGAGTGGTGAGGGCTGAGGGGCAGCGTTCCGTCAGGGGTCAGGGGCTGCTGGCCGGGGTGGATGGTGGTTAACGGCTGATGTCTAGGAGACTGAGGAGGTCTGTTCAGGACTGTCAGCAGCTCTGCAGACACAGAAAGTATGTGTTAATATTTAGATCATTATTATAAAATATAATAACAATAATAATAACAATATAATCTTTGAATAGATGTTTAGAATTCATAATATACAGATATGAGAACTTCAACAATTAGAACTTCTCCTTTAAAGACATTTTATATAACTACCTACATTTGATCTAAAGGACCAGTAGAAGAACATTAAGGACATCTAGAACCTCCTCAGTGACAACAAAACCCACCCAGGCGTCCACCTCAACCTCCTCAGTGACCAGTAGAACCTCCTAAACGTCCACTAAAACCTCCAGAACCACCTCCTCTACAATCACCTGAAAGACCATCAGAACCTCCGCAAAGATGAACAAAAAAAAAGCAAACCTGATCCTGGAGAAGCCAGTCTGGCAGCTCATTAAAGGTATGATTGGTTGTTTTTATGGGATATAATTAAAACATTTGGCTTTAATTAGCTGTAGAAAGCAGCTTTTTTCCGCGGTCATGAAAGAAGTCTGAAATGATTGTGAGCCGCCGAGTGAAACGCGGCGTTCAGCCTGTCTCACGTGCTGCTGAGTGTTTCACTCGTGCTCTATAAATAGCAGCACGCACAGAGCATGGCTGTGCAGAATGAGCAGAGTCATCAGAAAGACTGGCGCTGCTCGCCAACAGGACGTTAGCGGACCGCACGGACAGCAGGCAGTATATTCACTGTCTGAGCATAAACAACAAAGAACAACCTGTGATGTCATTCTGTGGAGGGTGATACCATGTTAGAGGGGGGAGTTCATATTTTGTGAATGGTGGATAAAGTTTGTGAAGCATTCGAGTACCCTGGGAAGTTTGTGTTCCTGTCAGAAATGATGTGTGTGTTGTTTTCTTGGTGAGATGATTTGTGGGTGTCCCACCCTGTAGTGAGGATGCTCAGGCCTAAATACAGCATACAGAGAGGTGTGTTAGTGTACAGGCAGTCGACTCGGGCGAGCTCACAGAGTCCAGCCCAGCAGACAGCAGGGTTGGTGCTGTAGATGATTTCTGGAACAAGTTGATTCATCCTCAGTTTTATGCTTCACTGTAAATCAGCTGCAACATATCAGCACGAGTCTGCCTCAACTTCACAACACACCCTCAACAACTGTCTGACAACGTGTTGATCAACTGCAACACAACACACAGACAGACAGGCAGACACACAGACAGACAGACAGACAGACAGACAGACAGACAGACAGGTGTATGTACCTGGTGGGCTGTTTTCGTCAGTGGGGACACTGTGGCAGAGCGCCAGCGTCTTCCCCTCCTTCCCTCCGAGCTCCACTGGACTGCAGGGGCTCTTCTGCTCCTTGCTGCCCAGGGCAGGGGGGCTCTCCTCTGGGGATGGACCCAACGAGGGGCCCCCCTCCACATCCAGCGCCTGGAGCTTCAGCAGGGAACTCTGCAGGCAGAAGCAGAACATGCCAGACACACTGATCCAGAAATTAACCTGGTCCCAGGAGGAGGCTGCCTTGTAGACTTGGTACACAGAAGATAGTCCAGTTCCTGCTGTAGGACACTGAGGTGCTGTTATGGTTCAAGGATTCCAGATATTAGCCAGATATCCCAATAACTGAAGCACCACGTGTGGAGGAGTGTGTAAGGAGCTACCTCATCAGGATGGATTTAAAGAGGAGGCTTGTTGTTCAGGGTGTAGTCTGCCCCCACACTCCAGATGATGAGGCAGTTAAACTCCTGTCCATTAATTAGTCAGGTATCTTCCAGTGAAATGAGGCATGATGCCCCCGCTTGTCGAACTCTTCCAGAGATTAGTCAGTTACACTCCACATGAAATGTAAATGTTCTTCCTCTGCTGTTGCTGTCTTCACTCCAGCGATTAGCCCGTTCCAGAGTGTGTGATTCCAACCTCAGAGCGTCTCCAGCCTGTTCCTCCTCTCTGATCGTGACCGCCCAGGAATTAGTCTGAGCTCAGCAGTGAGCTGCACGTTCACTGATGATGATGATGGTGATGATGATGATGATGATGCTGCACTGGTATCCTCCCTCCCTCCCCCTGTCTCTCTCTCACACACATCAGTCCCCCACCTCTCTCGCCCTCCCTCGTTGGATTACTCATCCTCAGGCGTGGAGGATGGAGGATGGAGGAGGGAGGAGGGAGGAGGGAGGAGTGGTCCAGCTCACTCTCCCTCAGATGAGAGAGAGACATAAGGCAAACAAAAGGACGCTCTCTCTCTCTCTCTCTCTCTCTCTCTCTCTCTCTCTGGTCGTGAGGTTTTTCCCGCATCAGCGAGGGAGGGGCTTGATGATGACATCACTGTATTTCAATCTCATTCATAAAAAAGGAGGAGGAGAGGAGGAGGAGAGGAGGAGGAGGAGGAGGAGCAGCTACGTGCTTCTCTCCACACATCCAGCAGCAGTTTAACCCTTTAACATCCAGCCAGAGTCTGAACACAGGAAACATGACACACACACACACACACACACACACACACACACACACACACGTTTCTGCAGGTGACTCAGGTCAAACGCTGACACCTGGCGGACAGTTTGCAGAACTACGTTTTATTTTGAAACTACGTTTTATTTTGAAACTACGTTTTATTTTGAAACAGAAGAATACACGTCTTCTTCTTCTGTTTTCATGAATGACGTCAGAAATTATGGAAATACTTAATACAATTATTTAAATGTTATTTATTTTATTTTATTTACGTTAATTCGAGTTCAGAAAATTATGTTTTACTTTTTACTTTTTAACTTTCTCTGCATTAAATCTTTTGACCAGCTTGTAGTCTGTGTCGGAGGTCAGCGCGTGGTTTACCTGTCAGGTGTTTCAAACGGAGTTCTGATGAGACTTCCGGTGCCCAGTCCTTCAAAATAAAAGCCACTCAAAGCGGGACCGTACAGCAGTCCTTCAAAATAAAAGACTTGTAGCTTCTCCCCTGCTAACCTTGAACCCAGAGGTGTCCAAACTTCTTCTAAACAGGGCCAGATTTAACAATGTGAAGATGAATGAACAATAAAAGTTACAAACAAATGTTTTCATTGTCACAATTATCTTTTTTTTAATGACAACGTTACCAAATCTAACCAATCAGACATGAACAAATCTAAACCAATCAGACGTGAACAGATCTAAACCAATCAGACGTGAACAAATCTAAACCAATCAGACGTGAACAAATCTAAACCAATCAGAGATGAACAAATCTAAACCAATCAGACGTGAACAAATCTAAACCAATCAGACGTGAACAAATCTAAACCAATCAAGTGAAACAAATCTGACTAAAACCAATCAGACGTGAACAATCTAACCAATCAGACTTGAACAATCATAACCAATCAGACGTTGAAAACAATCTAGAAACCAATCAGACGTGAACAAATCTAACCAATCAGACGTGAACAGAATCTAAACCATCGAAGTGAACAAATCTAAACCAATCAGACGTGAACAAATCTAACCAATCAGACGTGAACAATCTAAAACCAATCAGAACGTGAACAATCTAAACCAGCATATCAGACGTGAACAAATCTAAACCAAGCAACGTGAACAAATCTAAACCAATCAGACATTGACAATCTAAACACGGACTGAACAAATCTAAACCAATCAGACGTGAAACAAATCTAAACCAATCATACGTGAACAAATGCATTCTCTTGTTTCGTCCCTCTGGAGTCAATGCACAGAATAAACTGGATGAAGCTGATACAAACCTGAATGTTCATTTAAACATGATTATTATGAGTCATAAAGTCTGAACATTTCAGTTCAACACGTACTCTGCCTGCTCTGCTCTGCAACAAACATCTGCAGATATATAAAATATTGACACATGTGTATATATTATATAATATATAGTATATAATATATAAGTTTGATATTATATGATATATATAATACATATATAACATCAGTCAGTTAAGCGCGAAGCTTCATCATGTCACAATCAAACAAACAGTCACACAGTATCTGACGATCAGCAGTTAGTTAACAGCTGTTTGTTTCTGTCACAGAAAGTAAAGTGTCCCTTCTTTTCACTTCATTGAAGACATTTATTTAGCACTGATTTACATGTTTTTATTTATTTACTAAACATTTTAAACACTCATTTTTGTTTTTTGTGTTTTTTTACAGCTTTTATTTTGAAACAGATCAAACTTGGCAAACTCGTCTCTATTTAACAGTCATGTGCCCATAAAGCTTTTCTGAACAAAGAGACAGTACAAAAGGTTCTTCAGCTACCATAATAAATAATAGAATAATAATAAATAATAATATAAATGAATTAATAATAATAATAATAATCTACAAAGAGCTGAGGCATCATAAAGCACTATATTCCCAGTATATACAGATAAATCAGTGACCATCACAACTCAGAATAACCACAAAACTTCATCACTAAGAATCAATATGAACATGAATATTTGAATATTTCATCTTCTGGTCCAAACATTTTTTTCTCTGTTCACAACTCAACATCCAAATCAACGGCTGCTCCACCCGTTCATGGTGGTGGAGTTAATACTCTGAACATTGTTGAACATGTTTCATGCAGAGCTCACAGAAGTCACAGACCGCTAACACAAAGGCTTCGTACCAAAGTGACACGACTATCAGCTGCTCTCACGTAAGGCCACAAAATAGAAACACAAGTTGAAGTAAATCACTTTCTTCTGGTGAAACTCGTCGTTCATGGAAGAAATACAAACCTCAAAGACCGCACATGTACTTGAACTCAACATTTCTAATCGGCCACTTTGAGTTAGTGTCATCATGTGAAATGAAAGATCACGTTGGAGAATGAAGGTATGCAGATATACTTGATTTTAACCCTGTGTTTCCTGAAAGTCTCACCGTGTTTAATGTTTCAAATTTAAAGTTTGCCTGGACGAAGTTCTGGTGTTGGCCCTGATCTGCACTCATATCAAGTCAAGTAAAATATCCAACTGATCACGTGATATGATTCAAAACTACAACCTTGTGAGGTATCGGTCATCTCGTGAGAGGCTTCAAGCTTCTGTGAGAACACGGAGGTTCAGACAGATGGACGTCCTATGAGCTACAGGCGTGGTGTAACGCTCGGTGTGTGATGAAGTGACTGTTTGCCTGCTGAAGAAGTCAGGTCTGAAGAGTGTTCCTTCATTTAAAGAAGAACAAAGAACGACACTGAGGACTTTGTACTCGGTTGAAGTTTGTTTGCTAGATGCTTCATCCAATCACCTGGCCTGGATTTTCGGAAAGTGCCTGCCCCTTTTCAAACTACACAGACCCTTTTGTTGATCTTTTCTTGCTCTGGCAGAAGATCTTGTTCTAAATCCTGCACACTTGGCTCTACTTGATAACCTGGGAGACAATCATTCATGAGTACGACACAAGAACTGTTTGAATCAATGAAGTCCCAGATGGTGATTCAGAGGTTCAGATTCAGGTTATTTAAAATCAAGTATATCACGAGCCTTCAACACAAAACAAACAGCTCATAAGAAATTCAAAAAATAGTGCATGTGTCTGTGAAAGTGGAGTGTTTGTGGGTGTGTGCAAACATATGTAGGAAGTCTTGGAAATATGTACAAAACATCTGTTCTCATGCTACGATCCAAAGATTCACAACATTAAGAACGATAAAAAGGAAAGTTTCAAAGTAGAATTGTTCATTTCAGCATTCATCATCCACTGAGGAGGACCACAGCTGCTACACCCAAACTTTTCTGTCTTTGGATTTTCAAGTTCCCAAAAATGAAATGAGAAGTGAAGGCATCATGGTGACCTTGAATTTGTCTGTTCAGTTCATTTTTCTTCCTGTGGTTCGTTTGAACCACAAATGTATCCTGCAACCATCACTTCTCCAACACACTCAGGGAGACAAACTTGGGTTCAACTTCAACTTGGGCAGAAAAGCCCCAAAGAACATCCAGAACCGCCTCCAGAACAGGAGATATCACAGGACAGGCAGTGGTAATAGCATGAGTATGATCTCCCTTGAAGGGGTCAAAGGTCAAGTGTCAGCCAGTGATCAAGGACACTTGACAGGAGCAGAGGCTTTCAATTGGCTGCAGAATAACATGGTGTCTGTGATGTCATTAGGAGGTACCTGAAGGGACTAATCAACGTCATGGACACCTCCTGGAACAGAACCAACCATGTTTAGCTGGTTTAACCTTCAAACTATGGGGGCCAGCTGTGAGAAACCAATCATCTCTACCCTGCTGTATGTTCACCACCTTTGTGAAGGACATGCATCTTGTTATTGAAAGATTTAAGGTGTTAAATCTTCAATAAAACAGGACCTCACTTGACTGTTCAGGGAAGCACTTTGTGACAAGATTTGTTCCCCCTTCAGATTGACTGATGCAAATTACCATCAAAGCTCCAAATGTTGCAGCAATATATGGGACAGAAAGGCCTGTACTGTGTGACTGAGTGCTGACGGGTGAAGATACCCCAAGTTTAGCTGCAGGGTTTATGTTTCTTAAAGTCACTCCCAAGGCATCGTAAAAAAGTCTTTTTGGCAGCGTCGGCACATTTTTGTTGATTATGTTCCAGTTTTGACAACTCTAAAATCTTGGAGTTGAGATTACCTTAAAGACATACTCCGGTCTTGGAAAAGGAGAAACTGTTGACGAGATCTGCTGGTTTGTCTCATTCTTGAACCACCTCATCCTCCAGCACTCAGGTGTCCTGGCAGGTCTGGGTTCCTCTAGTTAGAGAGAACTGATGGACCAGTTGACCAGCAAGAGTCCAGACCAGCAGTCATCTGTGCTTCGTGCACACTCTGTACTCAAATCATTTGGTGACACAATGTGGCAACAAAACATCTGAGGCTCCAAATGGCATTCAGCCATGTTTAAAACCAACACGGGCAAAGTCACAATAAGGCGTGCAGGGTCAAAACATCCTCCAAATATCACGTGAAGTTCCTTGTTCAGCCTGGTGAGGTTTGGACCTCACCACCAGCCATAGAGTGTCAGGCTTCAGGTTTGGATCTGAGCTGTACTAAAAGTCATAATCCCATCCAGAGTTGTCGTCCGGCGGTGGCTCGTCTGTGTCTTCGGGAAAATTGTCGAAATTACTGGTGTCGGTGGAAGAGGAAACCTGGACAGAACAACATGGAGTCAAACATTTCTGATAGATTTTCAGACCTAAGAGACAAATTCAGTGTCTCCCCAGGACACAAACTTTTGGGGTTTTCACATCAGTGCACAGTAAATCCTCTTCAGTCATTTCAATGTGTGGAAGCACTTTCGATCATAGTTGGTATGAAGCGGTTGCTAATATTTGTCTTCTGGTTATCGTTAGAACAACATTGCAGCACAAAGCTGTGCATATAAAGGATTTTATCCAAATCACCTTCTGTTGTCCTCTTATGTCTGTTTGTTATGTACATTACAGATCTAGTTTGGCGTCCATGAGGACAGAAGAAGTTTGTTTCAACTCACGTCAGGTGTGATGGGCGGAGTCAGAGTACCTTTCTTCAGACCCTCCCAGTTAAAACCTTCAAACCACCTGAACACAAAGACAGAGATGTTACATTCCTCAGGTATTAGATGCAAACATGAATTTGAGCTTTGACTATTTCTGACTTTACTTTAAGGCAAACATAGGTGGACAGTACTGAAACAGCCAATCAGGTGTCGGCTTCCTCTCATCTCACTCACTTGTGCTTCTGGATGTCTTTGACTCCGTTTTTCAGGTTTCCAAGTCTCTCTGAGGGATTATCTCTGTCGACACAAACAGTTACATTTCAAAGATTCATGTTGGAGATGAAACAATGTACTGGACATTGAAACAGCACCACCTACCTGCAGAGCTTCTTGATGAGGTTGGCAGCGTTCTTGGTGATCTTCTTGGGGAACTCGATCATGTCGATGCCTCTCAGGATGATGTTGTAGGTCTTCATTGGATCTGGACCTGAAAATGGAGGACTGGAGACAGAAATTAACACTGTAGGACTCTGACCAAGTTTGACCAGTTTGACTCTGCTGTCCTTCCTCTGCTTGTGTCCTCACCTGCCCGTCAGCAGCTCGTACATCAGGATTCCCAGAGACCAGTAGTCTGCTGAGACATCGTGGCCCTTGTTGAGGATGATCTCTGGAGCGACATACTCTGGCGTTCCACAGAACGTCCACGTCTTCTTACAGACACCAATCTTCTTGGCGAAACCAAAGTCAACCTGGAACAGACAGAACTGACTGAACTGATGGTCAAAGGATGAACCCACTTTTCCTCTCGTGCCACCATCGCAACAAAACCTCCACTTCTCTCAGCCACGGGCCGAGTTGTATTAAATCTCTCAACATTCATGATATCTTCAGGCTTGTTGTGGATCAACTAGTTTTGGGTAGATCAGCTGACATGACAGGGTCTTTCCCAATGCTGAGGCAAAGCTCCTCATGTCAGAATCTAGTTTCAAGATTTTAATTGTGTCAGTTTTATGCTTCAGTGTTGCAGATTCACCTGACTGTGGTTCAGACGCCTTCTTCAAATTTCTCATTGTGTCATTAGGGGTTACGGACCCATCGATAGCTACTGTTAATCATCTAGCTTTTGTTAACATTAATATGTATTTTATGAGGAATTACCAGCTTGGCGTATCCCCGGCTGTCCAGTATGAGGTTTTCAGGCTTCAGGTCTCTGTATATGATGCCTTTGGCATGCAGGTAGGCGAAGGCTTCAACCACACAGGCCGTGTAGAACCTGGTAGTCGAATCTTCAAACGAACCCCTGAAACACAAAGAGTTAAAAAAAAATGAGACACTGACGGAGCGCAGAGGTTTGTCTGATTTAAAGTGTCAGATTCATTGAACTGAACGTCTTTCTTTGACTTTCAGTTGTCCAGCTGATCATTGTTTTCTAGACCTGCGAGAAGATATCTGAAGATAATTATTATTAAAAGTAAAAAACTCTCCAAAGGTGACGTCAATGTTCTTCTTGTGTCCAACCATGAAACCCAAAGATTCAGTTCAAAGACATTTGAGCAGCTGACACCAGGGAATCAGTGTTCCTTAAACAAAGACTGATAAACTGTGATGAACGTACTTGTCTCTCAGTATCGTCCACAGCTCTCCTCCCAGACAGGCTTCCATCAGCATGTACAGATATTTACTGTCTTTAAATGTCCGGTACAACCTGAACACAAACACAGACACTTCATCAGAAACTGAGGAACACGTGAGGTACTTCAACTACAAAATCTCTCCGAAGTTCATCTTTGTTGTCATATTTGATTCCATATCTCATGTTTTTATTATTTATTAACAGGTCATGTGATGTGAGACTCCAGATGAAGACAATGTGAGGTCAAAGTTTAAACAACAAATCTCATAAAACACAATGTTCATCTGCTCTGTTTAATATGATGATGACGATCATTGTACCGACCTGACGATGAAGTCGGAGTGCGCCTCGGTCATGATGTGTTTCTCAGAGCGGATGTGTTCCTGTTGTCTCGTGTCGACGATGTGACGCTTCTTCAGGATCTTCATGGCAAATGTCTTCGCCTCCTCGTTCTTCAACTGCACCTGAAGAAACATCATCATCATTTCTTCTTTGTCAGCAAACAAACCAACACTGAACGTTTCTATGGACAAGCATTGGCAATGCTAAGCTAAACTAACCAGCTACTAGTTGTAGCTTTACATTTATCAAATTATCTGAACAAAACTGAAGAGATCATGGTTGCTGCCACGTTCCTGTTGTTAAATCTAAAGTTCATCAGATATCGCAGCCGACCCTTCAAACGATGGAAAATATCTGAGTAATGCGAGTTGTGTTCAGGGTCAGCCCGGCAGTCAGGGGTCAGTTTTTTCCTCGGCTCACAGTTACATGATGACTAAACGGCTAAAAATACCTCCAGAGGCCTGATGGGAGACCCGGAGCGGGGATTCCTTCCTGTTTTTGGGCAAACCCTCTGCAGGGCTTCCCCTCCGACCTTTAGTACCCACAAACCCCGCCTCCTGCGGCAGAGAAACCCGACCCCCGGTGCTGCAATGCACCACCCTCCACCTCCACCCTCCTCTGCTTTTTCCATCTATCTCACACCTCGAGTCCTCCAACGGATTAAAACAATCCAAGAAATCAAACAGAAGAACTGGAGGCGCAGGAAGCTCTGCTCATTATCAGCTGAGGTCAACTCGTCAGGACCAAATCAACTCATTAAAGTCCAGAGATTTAATTTCTGCTTGTTATGAAAGAAATGAGAAGTTTGCTGCAGCACAATGAAGAACACAAAGAAGAGACGTAAACAACTCACTGAGCTTCTTCAGGTTATTTTGGTTCCTGACAGAACCACAGAGAACACATCGTCACATGATGACTGGTTTCCAGTTACAGCACAGATACTTTACTGGAAAGTTACTGCAAATAGCTGAGCACACACACACACACACACACACACACAAACACACACACACACAAACTAGTCTCAAACTGGTTTTAAATTAATCAGAGTCTGATCTCAGACTAGTCTGTTACCAATCGGAATCTGGCTTGAAACTGGTCTCCACTCAATCTGAAGTTGGTCTAAACTAATGAAACTTGTTTTAAACTGGCTTTAAACGAGTCCAAACCTCCTGAAGACCTCCAGCTCTTCAGGGAGAACCTTCTCTCCTAGCACTACCTACAACTGGACATCAGAAAGCTGCCCCTTCAAGAATAGTCATAACACTTATTGCTGCACTAACGCTTCTTATCGCACTATACCGTTATTGTTCCATTCTCTGTGAGTCACTTTGGATAAAAGCATCTGCTACATGACTAAATGTAGATGCAAATTGGGTCTCAACTGGTCTCAAACTTGGACTTAAGTGTTCTGATCAGTAACTGGTTTTAATCCAACCTGAAGCTGATTTTAAAATTATCTCAAAGTGACATAAAACTAATGTCTCTGATGCCCTGAAACTAGTCCCAAACTGAAGTCAAACTAGTCTCAAACTAGTTTTAAACTAATCAGAGTAGGGGCGGTCGGTGGCGTAGTGGGTTAAGCGGCCGCCTCGTGTGTAAGAGGCTACAGTCCTCGCTGCAGCCGGCCCCGGTTCGAATCCCGCATCGGACGGCCATTTGCTGCGTGTCATTCCCCCTCTCTCTGCCCCCTGCTTCCTGTCTATCTTCGGCTGTACTATCAATAAAAAGGCATAAAAAGGCCAAAAAAATACTTTAAAAAAAAAAAAAAAAAAAAAACTAATCAGAGTCTGATCTCAAACCAACCTGTTTTGAAATTGGTCTTAAAATAATCTCCATCTGGTCTGAAACTGGACTCCAACTAATCTGAAACAGTCTCATGTAACCCTAATCTTGAATCGTGCACCTTGTTTGGTGTCTATCAGTGTAAACAGTTCAGTGTATTCTCGATGTTCAGAATCAGGTCGTACCAGCTCAACGCGCCCAAAGCCGCCGACTCCCAGCGTGTCGATGATGTTGAAGTCGGTCAGCTTGAGACTGGAGAAGAAGGTGTTCTCCGCCTCGTACCTGGAAATACAAAGCACAGAGATGCCTTCACTGAACACGGGAAAATCAAGTTTTGAAAGGACTTTTTGAGAGTGGAAGCTGAGCAGCAGAGCAACTACAGGTGAAAGAGAGGTGACTGCCCCGCCTGACGTCGTACTGTACCTGCAGCATTTGACCACATGGAAGAACGGGAACTTCTTAGAGGTTTGGATGGAGAAGGAGGTGATGGGGAAGGTGGAGGAGGAGGAGGGAGGAGCAGGGAGGCTGGTGATCCGCTCTCTCTGCTGCCTCGCTGGGACGGGAAGCAACTCTCTCATCTCTAAACTTTAGTTAATCCTCAAGTATGAGAGCAGCTGGGTTGTCCACTTTATCATCAAAGAACTGGTTAACATAAAACTTCTTCTTCTTGTGCCGTGTTCGAGAAACAAAGAACCGTACGGATGTTCTAGGTCTTTATTCTGCAAACAAAAGTCGTGCAGTTCCTTTAAACTTTGGAATAACGTGTCTTTTCTTGGTCAAAGTACAAAAGTGCAGACAAACGTACTGACATTAAACCCAAACCTCACGAAAACGTTCGGCACAGTGTCCGTAAGAGAGTCGCCTCGAAGGAAGAGCTCCATGTCCAGTTTACATGGCGCGGGTAGGGTTGGTGGTCGAAGTATGAGGTTCTGGTCTGGTGGGACCGGCGGTACGGTGAGGTTGCCAGATCCTCCAGCTCTGTGTGCAATAAGGCTACAAATGCGGCTGATCCTTAACTGAGAAGAACACCTTCAGAATCCAGAATCCTGGGACGGCATCGTCAACAGTAAAAAATATCAGCAATCAATATCAGTTTCTTCGTAGTCTTGAGGGATTTTGAACAATATTCTGCACCGCAGACCGGAAACCCAGTTCAGTATCTAGACTGCAAATTTGCAGGACTTGGAAAAAGTTCAACTGAGCATGCCCAGACTGAAACTATGACTGCAGAAAGACTCTGAGAGGTTTGTCCTTTTTGTCAAAACAGCATCCACATCTGCTCCGGCGGAGTCCTGCAGGCTGTAATGCCAACCCGAGAGGACGACCCACATGACAGGGCGCTGCTGCCACTGGTATTTTTAGCATGTGGAAACATTGCTCAGAGGTTTACCCAGTAAACGTAGCTCAGTCATTAAACAGGCTGACAGACAGGCTGCAGGACAGACTGTCCTGACCTTGATACCAGAGGACACCAAGAATTCACAAGTCTGGTGTCCGGTAGAGGGAGGTCGAAGGTAAAACATTTAGTTCATCAGCCAGAAGCTGAAGTGTATCCACTGCATCCTGTCCAAGACCGAACCAACCGTAATAAAACCCAGTCACGCAGATTGTCAGGGTCAACCACCCCGTCCTCCGGATAGTACTTTATATTATTAGGGACTAGCAGCGTAGCCTGCGAAGGCACCTATTGTGTTAGTGGCTTTTCCTATTATTATTATTATCATTATTATTATTGATCCATTTTTGCTCAACCGTAACTTATAAGGTGATACGCTGTGTCTACAGCTGCCCCAAATAAATGATCATTTATTTAAATTAATCATTAGAATAATTTTTATTGGTTATTTTTCTTGTTTTGGGTTTAACCTGTTACATGTCAGCATGATATTAAAAATATATAGGATCAAGACTAGAACCCTGAGGAACTCCACCAGTAAACGCTGAAACCGTCAACGAGTTTATCATGAAACTTTTGCTGGATTGCATGAAAATAAAACATTGTCTGTGTTTACAGCTTAAAGTTCTGTTGAATAAAGTTCTGAAGCTGTGGTTCTGTTCAGTGATCTGTGAGTTTTCATGTTTTCATGCTTACATTTGGTCAGATTACGTGTGTCTGCATGTGTGCTTCTCCAATCAGGGACTGGACTATTTCCTGTGGAGTCAGATTTCTGCAGAAACAGTAGCTGCTGGTGGTCGGTCTTTGGATCAGGACAAACCGACACATGAACACTCTAAAAATAGTTTGTTATAGTGAGAAACAGATTAACTGTTAGAACAACCTTCACCTTGAGCAGAACACATGATGGAACTATATTTAACTCATGAAAGTTCTCCCACAGTCAGCTGGTGTGATGCTAACTTCATTTAACATGGTTTAGATTTTTATTACATTAAAGTTTAATAATTAATTTTTAAAAACTACTATAGAAAAAGTCTCTTTATAATTAATAGTTTATAAACATTACATACTTCTGTTGGAATTTTAAAAATGATGATAAAAAGTGCGTGCACGATTCTGAAACTGTTCATCACTTTTAATTATCGAGTTGTTAACTTAGAACTTATCGACGTCCATGGTTTTCAGGTTGTTGGCTGCTCAGATACATCAGCTTGATGCTCCCTAACGTTACCGCTAACTCAACACAAACACATCTGTGTTGTTTTAGTCTTCAGCTAACGCAATCTGATTTTAGCCAACAATAAATGATGCAACGCAAAGGCGGAGCTAATGACGTCCGACTGCAGTTCACCAAACGACCAAAGGTGTCGCTGTTAAGGGTTTTCTGAACGTTACACAGACGTTACACAGAGAACCCCATAGCAACGCCTCTGATTGACATCAGGACACCTGTGTGTGTGTGTGTGTGTGTGTGTGTGTGTGTGTGTGTGTGTGTGTGTGTGTGTGTGTGTGTGTGTGTGTGAGAGTGAGTGTTGTATTGAATCTATACCATAAAGGGAGATGACTTCACTCAGTCACGTGACCGACAGTCATATGATACAAGACACAACATCAAGTGTTACACTCTGTGTGTGTGTGTGTGTGTGTGTGTAATATTAAACGGTTTAAATCGATGAGTGTGTGTTTTCTCGTCTTCGGTGGTCAGTGTGTGTCCTTCAGTGTGACCCGGCTGCAGCAGGTATTATTAGCTGTTGTTACATAAGAGGGTCCAGTTACAGCTGTAAACATCCAGAACTGTCCTGCTGCTGGCGCGTGGAACCGTGGAACAAACTAACCGTGGAACACACTAACTGTGGAACAAACTAACTGTGGAACAAACTAACCGTGGAACAAACTAACCGTGGAACAAACTAACCATGGAACACACTAACCGTGGAACACACTAACTGTGGAACAAACTAACTGTGGAACACACTAATTGTGGAACACACTAATTGTGGAACAAACTAACTGTGGAACACACTAACTGTGGAGCAAACTAACTGTGGAACACACTAACTGTGGAACACACTAATTGTGGAACAAACTAACTGTGGAACAAACTAACTGAGGAACACACTAACTGCGTAACACACTAACTGTGGAACACACTAACTGTGGAACACACTAACTTCGGAACACACTAACTGTGGAACACACTAACTGTGGAACAAAATAACTGCGGAACACACTAACTGTGGAACAAACTGTGGAACACACTAACTGTGGAACACACTAACTGTGGAACAAAATAACTGTGGAACACACTAACTGTGGAACAAACTGTGGAACACACTAACTGTGTAACACACTAACTGTGGAACAAACTAACTGAGGAACAAACTAACTGAGGAACAAACTAACTGTGGAACACACTAACTGTGGAACACACTGTGGAACAAACTGAGGAACAAACTAACTGTGGAACACACTAACTGTGGAACACACTGTGGAACACACTAACTGTGGAACACACTAACTGTGGAACACGAATACTGATCTCAGCCTTTTTAAATCAAAACTTAAGACACTTTTTATTCCGACTAGGGCAGTGCCGTTCCTCAGGTGTACGCACTCTGCTGCTGCTTCTTATGTATTTCTGGAAGGTTTTTCTGATGGAACTTTAATTAAATTAATTAAACTCACTTTGCTTTTGCTTCGGCGTCCTCGTATCCTTTATTTGAAACGTCGTCCAGTCCACCAATCAGATGCTTGAATGAGCTGAGGAGAAACAAGGAGACAGCCAATCAGCACGCAGGTTGTAAGAGATTTGTCAACATTAAACATAAACAAAGAGGTTCAGCTCCTCAGTGTCAGTGACTGACAGGTCGGAGGAGGTCCGGTTGACCCGGTCCCTCACTAACAAACACTGAAAGATGAAGATGAAGTGTGTAGATCTTTGAACACAAAGATCTACACACACTCACTGTGTGTTCATGTGTGAGGAC
>NW_020860930.1:1146551-1162558 GCF_000972845.2 Larimichthys crocea | reverse complement strand
GCTCCTCCGCCTCCTCCTCCTCCTCCTCCTCCTCCTCCTCCTCCTCCTGCTCCTCCTCCACCTCCTTCATGTCCACACTTTGCTTCAGTCTTTCTGGATGTTTGTGTTGCTGAGCTAACGAACGTGTCGATGGTTTATTAATAATTCTGTGTGTGCTAATTGTTGTGTCTCTGCTGTCTTTAACGATGCAGCAGTTCATTACTCGTTTCAAACTTTCCAAAGTTTAAACAGACTTCAGGTTAGTCAGCAGTTTTCTGTTTTTATGACTTGATCTCTGACGCCGAGCGCTCTGGGCTGATGAAGTCTTAATGTGAAGATAACGAGCAGAAAGCTTCAGCGGGCCGAGAACAATCCCCTCGAACCCAGCGCTGTTGCCAAGAGACGCTGAAAACTAAAAACTCAGCTCATTGGCTAAACCGGATGGTGTTGCCTGGCAACCGCTGCTTAGCGAGCACTCTACCAGTAGGCACTGACAAAAAGTTTGAGATCTACACACACACACACACACACACACACACACACACACACACTGTCAGAGTTGTGGTCGATGTTTTATTGGACGCCCACTCGCTCGTCTGCTGCACTCAGATCAGCTCAGACAGCGGTTAACGTGCAGCGCTGAAAGGAAGACGAAGACGAAGACTTCAACAGCCAAACTTTCTAACAGACAGAGGTCATGACACTGGGACAAATACTGAACGTTCACACAGCACATCGAGCTCCTCGGCTTTCCTGCAACCAGGTTCATCATCAACCAGGTTACAGTGCTAACACTCACGCAGCTCCTGTTCTGGCACGACACCAGCTCCACCCCCGAAGGTGAGAACAAAGAAGCAGAACTGTGTCAGAAATATCTGTTTCCTGTTCATCATCTTAAGACCATGATTGGGTCCAGAGCCGCAGGTTGGGCAACACACACACACACACACACACACACACACACACACACACACAGTACTCACTCCTGACGGTAGCCGTCCTCGTGCAGTTGTAGAGGATGGCGAGCTCTCCGAACACTTTGCCCGGCCCCATCGTGCACAGCTTCATCCCCTCTTTGGTCACCTCCACCTTCCCCTCTGCACGAGAGACAGAGAGAGAGGAGGTTTATTTTGAAAGGTTCAAACAGGAAATCTACCAGCTGTTATATCAGTTTTCCCTCCAAAGTGTGTGTGTGTGTGTGTGTGTGTGTGTGTGTGTGTGTGTGTGGATCACGTTTATATGAATTAATCAGGTTTGTTTAGTTTAATACTGAGCGGGTACAGGAGGTTTGTTACACAGAACCATCTAGGAGGTTCCTGTTTGTTAAACGTTGGAACTGTTGGATGGAGCGTGCGTCTGTCCGATGACACGTGAACACGCTGTGACATTTCAGTCTAACTGATGAACATTCATGGAAAATGTAAATGTCACAACAACAAAGAGTCCGTCATCTTCAAAGTGTTCATTCATTTAAAACTGTGTTCAGCTCAGAAATCACGTCTTCAAAGGTTCTTCAAAGGTTCTTCAGAAGTTCTTCAAAGGTTCTTCAAAGGTTCTTCAAAGGTTCTTCAGAACTTCTTCAAAAGTTCTTCAAAGGTTCTTCAGAAGTTCTTCAAAGGTTCTTCAGAACTTCTTCAAAGGTTCTTCAGAAGTTCTTCAAAGGTTCTTCAAAGGTTCTTCAGAAGTTCTTCAAAAGTTCTTCAAAGGTTCTTCAGAAGTTCTTCAAAAGTTCTTCAAAGGTTCTTGAAAGGCTCTTCTCAAAAGTCTGAAGTCCAGTTCTTCAGTACTGCAGGACGGTGCTCTCATCTGATTGGCTTGAAGCTGAACGTTAGATTTCATCTCTGAGACCAAATTTGATATCAAAACAACCACGAAGACATCAGAGATGATTCATTACTGAAGACATGTGGTTTACTTCACTGTCCATCAGGAAACTCTGTAAATCACAGTTGACTCCTAACTCAAACAGAAACAGGAAACCTCCAGACCAGCAGACCTCCAGACCTCCAAACCTCCAGACCAGCAGACCTCCAGACCTCCAAACCTCCAAACCTCCAGACCTCCAGACCTTAATTATGTTAGTATTATATATCATAATATTTATACTGATTGAAAGTTTGAGTGATCTGAAGAAGAGCCCAAACATTCTGAAGCTGATGTGACTCTCAGAGCTTCATGTGTTTGTTTCTGAATGTCAGGTCGTTATTCTGTGATCAGCACAAACAAACAACATGAATTCAATATTTCAGATTTTCAACTTGTAGAGCTGAGACAAACACAAAGAGCAAAAAAAGTCAGTGTACATAATGTGTGGGCGGATAAACACGCGCACACACACACACACACACACACACACACACACACACACACACGTTGATACAATCAACTGTGTGTAAAGGAAAATGAGAGAAGTATTTTCGGAAATGGAGGAATATTAAATTTGCTCTCAAAGAGGAGGAGCTTTACACACACACACACAGACTGTCTAAAACCTGGACGTAGTCTCTGTGACGTCCCCGCAGACTGTCTAAAACCTGGACGTAGTCTCCGAGACGACACCCACCTGTCAATCAAGTGTCCATGCTCTTTAAGCCTGATGGTAACAGGTGAGCTCTCTGTCCTCTAATGTTTCCTTTGCTCTCTCCATCCGTCCTTCTTTGCATCCTTTCCTTCCTGCTCCCTGACCTCTGTCCCTCCTTTTCCTTCCATCCTTCTTTTCATCTTTACAAACTGTGAAACATCTAAAATGCCAAATATGGTCATCCAACAACAAGTTGCCATGCCAACCGCATCCACCAGCGAGCTGTGTGTGTGTGTGTGTTACTGTGTGTGTGTGTGTGTCCTGTCTTTTACATAATGACACAAACTGCTGCATCTGTTTCTTCCTCCAAACACAAAATTAGTGAGATTTATCACACACACACACACACACACACACACACACACACACACACACACACACACACACACACACACACACTCTATCTATCAATCTTGGTCGTGGTCTGTTTTTAGGGATCACTTCCTCTTCCTGTGACAGGAGTCATTATATTTAGCTGCCATCTGTGCCCCCCCCCAGCACACACACACACACACACACACAGTAACACACACACACACACACACACACACACACACACACACACACACACACACACACACACTCTGTCTTGTCGTTTGGAGCCAGCTGCAGATTCATGATTGAAAGATTGCTAAGCAGCTAATTAGCAGTTAGCAGCAGCTAACTGCTAATTAGCTGCTGCTAACTGAATCTGCAGCAACAGAACCGGGCTCAGCAGCCGGACCGGACCGGGTTGGAGCTCAGCCTCTGAGACCAACAGGTACCGAGGTGACTGACAGACTTCATGATGGAAACACTGATCAGCAGAGAAGTGCTAACTGTGTTAGCTCGGTAGCTAACTGAACGGAGCCAAACCCGGCTAGGAAAGCTGCTCAGTGCTGGGCCAGAGGTTCTGTTCGGTCCGGCTGAGCTCACTGGAAGTTAGATGTCGAGGTCGATAGGAGTGTAACACACACTCGCTATTGACTGCTGTGAAGGCCAATCAGTATCCACGAACATGAAGGTGGAAATCTGAGATCTTCTACATTTTAATGTGTGAAGCTAACACACACACACACACACACACACACACACACACACACACACACACACACACACACACACACACACATCCCTCGCTCTTTCGTGTTCACGCCGCTCGCTGCCGCCCACCATCACGGAGGACTGGCCATCTGGAGGATTGTTGTGACACAAAGATTACACTGTGGCAGGTTTGAAGGTTCATGTTGACTCCTCAGGATTTATACTCTGAGTCTCAGCCTGGACAAACGTATGCTCACATAACGTGAAGTCAGAAGGGACTGCAGCCAGCACCACCATCATGGGACTGAACAGGCTTCTTATGTAACCTGCAGGATAAATATAACAGACAAAGACACGAGGAGGCGACTTCAGGGTCAGCGGCTCGCTGTCGTCAAACTAAGCTGAACGATTGATGATGAATGAGTTCATGGTGTTTTTCTGTTGGTTTAATGACACACAGGAGCTGCATTTAAATTCTCTCGACTGCGTCGCCACGAGGTGACGAGCTGTGCTCGTCTTGGAGGCTGCACGAGGAGGTGAAGGTGGTCATGGGTAAGAAAGTGAAGAGAACAGCTGTGTTTGAGAGGAGCGTTCAGCACCTCCAGGCGTTCTGACGCGTTATGCAAGACACGGCAAGTCTGAAGACGAGCTGCAGGAAACTTCACACCAAACGTCACCAAGCTCAGGGCGTCTGCAGGCCGCTCACGTTCTTTATCTTATTTCAACATTCATAATCATCAGCGTCAACGCTCAGGGACATCAACACGTCATGATGAAGGTCCCAGCCAGAAAAACCTGAATATCACGAGTCTGAAAGCTCAAGACTTCAAGAGGTCAGCGTCAGGACCGCCCAACAACAAAGACAAGTAAGAAACCTTCAGCGCTGCAACAAGTCCAAACACACTGAACCCAAATATCCTGACCTGAGACCTGAGTCACATCCACAGGTCATGTGACAGGTCACATGACGAGCATCTCCTCACCTTCCATCACGTAGACCAAAGAGCCCACGTCGCCCTCTTCGATGATGCAGGCGTCTTTCCCATAATCCACCGGGTACATGCAGTCCACGACCTCCTGGATCTGAGACAGCTCCAGGTTCTTCATGAAGTCATTATCCAGGATGGCCTCCTTTATCATCTCCTTAGACCTGAGAGGAGGAGGCAAGGAGAGGAGGAGACAAGGAGAGGAGGAGGCAAGGAGAGGAGGAGGAGTTGTGATGTTAGCACAGACAGTGAACTAACCACAGACGCAGACAAACATTTGAACCTTTACAGACACGATGTGGATGATGTTGTGTGTGACCGACAGGAAGTTGTTTCAAAATAAAGGTCCTCTATCATCAGCTGATCATGAACTGCTGTGATGAGCTCAACATGCTGATGAAGTGTTACTGCAGACAGACGAAGACACACACACTTTACTGTAACACACACACACACACACACACACACACACACACACACTTTACTGTAACACACACACACACAGCTGACAGCCAGAAGCCGTGGGATGGTGCCTGTGTGTGTGTGTGTGTGTGTGTGTGTGTGTGTGTGTGTGTGTGTGTGTGTGTGTGTGTGTGTGGGCAGACCACACACACACACAAACACACACACACACACACACATTAATTTCCTATTGTCGGGGACAGACTGCTGCGAACAAAACAAAAAAATCTGATCAACAACTTCCATCAAAGATGAGTAGAAACATCACAGCTACAGGTAGAAGACAGAAAGACGAGGGCTACAGGTAGAAAGACAGAAAGACGAGGGCTACAGGTAGAAAGACAGAAAGACGAGGGCTACAGGTAGAAAGACAGAAAGACGAGGGCTACAGGTAGAAAGACAGAAAGACGAGGGCTACAGGTAGAAAGACAGAAAGACGAGGGCTACAGGTAGAAAGACAGAAAGACGAGGGCTACAGGTAGAAGACAGAAAGACGAGGGCTACAGGTAGAAAGACAGAAAGACGAGGGCTACAGGTAGAAAGACAGAAAGACGAGGGCTACAGGTAGAAGACAGAAAGACGAGGGCTACAGGTAGAAAGACAGAAAGACGAGGGCTACAGGCATTACAATGACTGATAAATCCACTCATTCCACTGCATCACTCACATGCCCATGACTCCCATGCTGATCACATGCCAGGCTTCACCCTGCCTGGCTAATGCCCTGCCTTCCCATGCCTGCTCCCCCCTGCCCCTGCCTTCCAATGCCTGCTCAATGACAATGCATCACAATGACTGCTAAACTGCCCCTGACTTCCCATGCCTGATCACTGCCAATGAATTCCACTGCCTTGCTCCCGGGACAAATGAATTACAATGACTGATAAACGATTAACAGTAGCATGGAACCTGTGATAAGACAGAGAGACACAGATGCTCAGCAGGCAGCAAATCAGCAACTAACTCTAAAAGGTGGAGGGAGATATGGCAGCAATAATACAGGCAGTAATAGTGTATTGTGGTGTTTCGCTGTAGCCCTCGTCTTTCTGTCTTCGACCTGTAGCCTCGTCTTTCTTCATTCTACCTTGTAGCCTCTCTTTCTGTCTTCTACCTGTAGGCCCTCGTCTTTTCTGTCTTTCTACCTGTAGCCCTCGCTTTCTGTCTTCTACCTTGTAGTCCTCGTCTTTCTGTCTTCCTACTGAGCCCTCGTCTTCTTTACGTACCCTCGTCTGTCTGTCGTCTACCTCGTAGCCCTCGTCTTTCTGTCTTCTACCAGTAGCCTCGGTCTTCTGTCTTTCTAACCTGTAGCCCCTCCTTGGTTCTACGTGCCTCGTTCTGATTCTACCTGTAGCCCTCGTTTTCTGTCTTCTTTTACCTGGTAGCCTCGTCTTTCTGGTCTTACTAACCTGTAGCCCGCGTCTTTCTGTCTTGACTTACCCTCTCTTTCTGCCTCTACCGTAGCCCCTCCGTCTTTCTGTCTTCTACCTGTAGCCCGGTCGTCTTTCTGTCTCTTCTACCTGTAGTCCTCGTCTTTCTTTACTTTCTAACTTAGCCCTCGTCTTTCTGTCTTCTACCTGTAGCCCTCGTCTGTTGTCTTCTACCGGTAGCCCTGTCTTTCTGTCTTTCGAGCTGTGCCCGTCGTTTTCTGTCTTTCTAACTGTAGCCTCGTCTTTCTGTCCTTTGCTACCGTGTAGCCACGCGTCTATTCTGTCTTTCTACCTGTAGCCCGCGTCTTCTATCTTCGTCTCATGTAGTCCCTCGTCTTTCTGTCTTTCTACCTGTAGCCCTGTCTTTCTGTCTTCTACCTTGATCCTCGTCTTCTGTCTCTACCTGTAGCCCTCGTCTTTCTTGTCTTCTACCTGTAGCCCTCGTCTTGTGTCTTTCTACCTGTAGCCCTCTCGTTTTTCTTCTACATGTAGCCCCCTTTCTGTCTCTACTGTAGCCCTCGCTTTCCTGTCTTCTACCTGTAGCCCTCGCTTTCTGTCTTCTACCTTAGCCCGCCCCCCCCCCCTCGTCTGTCTTGTCTTCTACCTGTAGCCCTCTCTTTCGTGTCCCTTTCTTTCCTGTAAGGCCCTCGTCTTCTGTCTTCGACCTGTAGGTCTCGTCTTTCTGTCGTCTACCTGTAGCCATCGTCTTTCCTTTCTTCTCTGTAGGCCATCGTCTTCTTCTTTTACCTGAGCCTCGTCTTTCTGTCTTCTACCGTAGCCCTCGTCTTTCTGTTTTCACGTAGTCCTCGTCTTTCTGTCGGTCACCTGATAGCCCTGTATTTCTGTCTTTTCTACCTTACCCTCCTTTTTGTTAATTTTCCGTCTTTTCTGTCTATACACTGTAGCCCTCGTCTTTCTGTCTTTCGAACCTTGGGTAGCCCTCGTTCTTTCTGTCTTCTACTGTAGCCGCCCCCCCCCCCCCCCCCCCCCCCCCCCTCTTACTCCCCGTCTTTCTCTTCTCCTTCCAGCCCTCCTCTTCTACCATCCCCCCCCCCCCCCCCGGTCTTTCTGTCTTTCTACCTGTAGCCTCGTCTTTCTGTCTTCTACCTGTAGCCCTCGTCTTTCTGTCTTTCTACCTGTGAGCCCGGTCTTTCTGTCTTTCTACCTGTCCCTCGTTTTCTGTCTTCTACCTGTAGCCTCGTTCTTTCTGTCTTTTACCTGTAGCCCTCGTCTTCTGTCTTCTACCTGTTAGTCCTCGTCTTTCTGTCTTCTACCTGTAGCCCTCGTCTTTCTGTCTTTCTACGCTGTAGCCCTCGTCTTTCTGTCTTCTTACTGTAGCCCTCTTTTTCTGTCTTTCTACCTGTAGCCCTGCGTCTTTCGTCTTCTACCTGTAGCCCTCGTCTTTCTGTCTTCTACCTGTAGCCCGTCTTTCTGTCTGTCTACCTGTAGCCCTCGTCTTTCTGTCTTCTACCTGTAGCCTCGTCTTCTGTCTTCTACCTGTAGCCTCTCTTTCTTTCTTCACCTGTAGCCCGTCTTCGTCTTCTACCTGTAGCCCTCGTCTTTCTGTCTTCTACCGTAGCCTCGTCTTTCTGTCTTTCTACCTGTAGCCTCGTCTTTCTGTCTTTCTACCTGTAGCCCTCGTCTTTCTGTGCTTCTACCTGTAGCCTCGTCTTTCTGTCTTTCTACCTGTAGCCTCGTCTTTCCTGTCTTTCTACCTGTAGCCCTCGTCTTTCTGTCTTCTAACCTGTAGCCCTCGTCTTTCGTCTTCTACCTGTAGCCCTCGTGCTTTCGGTCTTCTACCTGTAGCCCTCGTCTTTCTGTCTTTCTACCTGTAGCCCTCGTCTTCTGTCTTCTACCTGTAGCCCTGCGTCTTTTCTTGTCTTCTACCTGAAGCCCTCGTCTTTCTGCTTCTACCTGTAGCCTCGTCTTTCGTCTTCTACCTGTAGTCCCTCGTCTTTCTGTCTTCTACTGTGCCCTCGGCTTTCGGTCTGTCTACCTGTAGCCTCGTCTTTCTGTCTTCTACCTGTAGCCCTCGTTTTCTGTCTTCTACCTGTAGCCCTCGTCTTCTGTCTTTCTACGTAGCCCTCGTCTTTCTGTCTTCTACCTGTAGCCCATCGTTTTTCTGTGTCTTTCTACCTGTAGCCCTACGTTTTCTGTCTTTCTACCTTAGCCCTGTCTTTCTGCTTCTACTCTGTAGCCCTCGTCTTACTGTCTACCTACCTGTCAGTCCGCAGTCTTCTGTCTTCTACCTGTAGCCCTCGTCTTTCTGTCTTCTCCTACCTGTAGCCCTCTCGTTGTTTCTACCTGTAACCGTCGTTCTGTATCTACGTAGCCCTTGTCTTTCTGCTTCTACATGTAGGCCCTCGTACTTTCTGTCTTCACTGTAGTCTCGTCTTTCTCTTTCTACCTGTAGCCCTGTTCCTTTCTGTCTTTCTACCTGTAGCCCTCTCTTGTCTTCTTCTACCTGTAGCACTCGCTTTCTGTCTCTACCTGTAGACCCTGGGTCTTTATGTCTTCTACCGTAGCCCTCGTGCTTTCTGTCTCTTCTACCTGTAGCCCTCGTCCTTCGTCTTCTACCCTAGCCCTCGCTTTCTGTCTTCTACAGTAGCCCTCGTCTTTCTGTCTTCTACCTAGTAGCCCTCGTCTTTCTGTCTTCTACCTGTAGCCCTCGTCTTTCGTCTTCTACATGTAGCCCTCGCTTTCTGTCGTCTACCGTAGCCCTGTCTTCTGTCTTTTACCTGTAGCCCTCGTCTCTGTCTTCTACCGTGTAGCCCTGTCTTTCTGTTCATTCTACTGAGCCTCGTCTTTCCGGTCTTCTACCTGTAGCCCTCGTCTTCTGTCTTCTACCTGTAGTCCTCGTCTTCTGTCTTCTACCTGTAGATCCTCGTCTTTCTTTCTCACCTGTAGCCCTCGTCTTTCTGTCTTTCTAACCGTAGCCCTCCTTTCGTCTCTACCCTAGCCCTGTCTTCTGTTTCTACCGTAGATCGTCTTTCGTCTTTACCGTAGCCCTACGTACGTTCTGTCTTCATACCAGTGCTAGACCCTACGTCTTTCTGTCTTCTACCTGTAGCCCTCGTCTTTTCTGTCTTTTCTACCTGTAGCCCCGTCTTTCTGTCTTCTACTGTAGCCCTCGTCTTTCTGTCTTTCTACCGTAGCCCTGTCTTTCTGGCTTCTACTGTAGCCCCCTCTTCGTCTTTCTACGTCCCTCGTCTTTCTGTCTTCACCTGTAGCCCTCGTTTTCTGTCTTCTACCTGTAGCCCTCGTTCTTCTGTCTTCTACCTGTAGCCCTCGTCTTTTGTCTTCTACCTGTAGTCCTCGTCTCTGTCTTCTACCGTAGCCCTCGTCTTTCTGTCTTTCACTGTACCCTCGTCTTTCTGTCTTCTACCTGTAGCCCTCGTTTTTCTGTCTTCTACCTGTAGCCCTCGTCTTTCTGTCTTTCTACCTGTAGCCCTCGTCTTTGCTGTCTTCACCTGTAGCCCTCGTTTTTCTGTCTTCTACCTGTAGCCCTGTCTTTCTGTCTTTCTACCTGTAGCCCTCGTCTTTCTGTCTTCTACCTGTAGCCTCGTCTTTCTGTCTTCTACCTTAGTCCTAGTCTTTCTGTCTTCTACCTGTAGCCTGCTTTCGTCTTCTACCTGTAGCCCTCGCTTTCTGTCTTCTACCGTAGCCCTCGTCTTTCTGTCTTCTACCTGTAGCACCCGTCTTTGTCTTTCTACCTGTAGCCCTCGTCTTTCTGTTCTCTACCTGTTAGCCTCGTTTTTCTTGTCTCACCTGTAGCCCTCGTCTTTCTGTCTTCTACTGTAGCCCTCGTCTTTCTGTCTTCTACCTTAGCCCCGTCTTTCTGTCTTTCTACCTGTAGCCCTCGTCTTTCTGTCTCTACCTGTAGCCCTCGTTTCTGTCTTTCTACCTGTAGCCCTCGTCTTTCTGTCTTCTACTAGCCCTTGTCTTCGTCCTACTGAGCCCTCGTCTTCGTCTTCTACCTGTAGTCCCTCGTCTTTCTGTCTTCTACAGAGCCTCGTCTTTCGTCTTTCTACTGTAGCCCTCGTCTTTCTGTCTTCTACCTGTAGCCCTTGTCTTTCTGGTCTTCTACCTGTAGCCCCTCGTCTTTCTGTCTTCTACCTGTAGCCCTCGTCTTTCTGTCTTCTACCTGTAGCTGTGATGTTTCTACCATCTTTGATGGAGTTGTT
The DNA here is from genome assembly GCF_000972845.2 of Larimichthys crocea. Lineage (NCBI taxonomy): Eukaryota > Metazoa > Chordata > Actinopteri > Sciaenidae > Larimichthys > Larimichthys crocea. The sequence continues at coordinate 1,151,916 of NW_020860930.1, read as the reverse complement.
GATCAGATTTTTTTGTTTTGTTCGCAGCAGTCTGTCCTCAGCGACAAAGGAATTAATGTGTGTGTGTGTTTTTGTGTGTGTTGTGGTCTGCCCATGCACACAACACACACACACACACACACACACACAGGCACCATCCCCGGCTTCTGGCTGTCAGCTGTGTGTGTGTGTGTGTTACAGTAAAGTGTGTGTGGTTACAGTAAAGTGTGTGTGTCTTCGTCGGTCTGCAGTAACACTTATCAGCAGCATGTTGGCTCATCACAGCAGTTCAGATCAGCTGATGATGAGGACCTTTATTTTGAAACAACTTCCTGTCGGTCACACACAACATCATCCACATCGTGTCTGTAAAGTGTCAAATGTTTGCTCTGCGTCTGTGGTTAGTTCACGGTCTGTGCTAAACCACAAAACCTCCTCCTCTCCTTGCTCTCCTCCTCTCCTTGCTCTCCTCTCCTCTGCCCTCCTCCTCTCCTTCCTCCTCCTCTCCTTGCTCCTCCTCTTCCTTGTCCCTCCTCCTCTCCTTGCCTCCTCCCCTCTCAGTCTAAGGAGATGATAAAGAGGCCATCCTGGATAATGACTTCATGAAGAACCTGGAGCTGTCTCAGATCCAGGAGGTCGTGGACTGCATGTACCCGGTGGATTATGGGAAAGACGCCTGCATCATCGAAGAGGGGACGTGGGCTCTTGGTCTACGTGATGGAAGGTGAGGAGATGCTCGTCATGTGACCTGTCACTGACCTGTGATGGGACTCAGTTCTCAGGTCAGGATATTTGGGTTCAGTGTGTTTGGATTGTTGCAGCGCTGAAGGTTCTTACTTGTCCTTGTTGTGGGCGGTCCTGACGCTGACCTCTGAAGTCTGAGCTTTCAGACTCGTGATATCAGGTTTTTCTGGGCTGGGACCTTCACATGACGTGTTGATGTCCCTGAGCGTTGACGCTGATGATTATGAATGTTGAAATAAGATAAAGAACGTGAGCGGCCTGCAGACGCCCTGAGCTTGGTGACGTTTGGTGGAAGTTTCCTGCAGTCGTCTTCAGACTTGCCTTGTCTGCATAACGCGTCAGAAGCCTGGGTGCTGAAGCTCCTCTCAAACACATCTGTTCTCTTCACTTTCTTACCCATGACCACCTTCACCTCCTCGTGCAGCCTCCAAGACGAGCCGCTCGTCACCTCGTGGGCGACGCAGTCGAGAGGAATTTAAATGCAGCTCCGTGTGTCATTAAACCAAAAGAAAAACACCTTTACATAATGAACAAACTGCTGCATCCCTGTTTCTTCCTCCAAAACACAAAATTAGTGAGATTTATCCACACACCCACACACACCATAACACACACACAACACCACACCACCACACACAGCACTCTATCTATTCAATATTGGTCGTGGTCGTGTTTTTAGGGATCACTTCCTCTTCCTGTGACAGGAGTCATTATATTTAGCTGCCATCTGTGCCCCCCCCAGCCCACACACACCACACCACACACACAGTAAACACCACCCACACACACCACACCACACACCTCACCACAAAACACTCTGTCTGGTTTGGAGCCAGCTGAGCATTCATGATTGAAAGATTGTAAGAGCTTAGCGTAGCAGCAGCTAATTAGCAGTTAGCAAGCAGTAACGATAAATCGCTGCTGCTACACGCATTAGCTGCTGCTAACTGAATCGCAGCAACGAACCGGGCTCAAGCAGCCGGGACCGGACGGGTTGGAGCTCCGCCTCTGAGACCACAGGTACCGAGGTTACTGCAGACTTTCATGATGGAAAACACTGATCAGCAGAGAAGTGCTAACTGTAGTTTTAGCTCGGTGCAACTGAACGGAGCCAAACCCGGCTAGAAAGCTGCTCAGTTGCTGGGCCAGAGGTTCTGTTCGGTCCGGCTGAGCTCACTGGAAGTTAGATGTCGAGGTGCGATAGGAGTGTAACACACACTGCGCTATTGACGCTGTGAAGGCCAATCAGTACCACGAACATGAAGGTGGAAATCTGAGATCTTCTACATTTTAAATGGTGAAGCTAACACACACACCACCCACACACACACACACACACACACACACACAAAAACACAAAAAAACAAACAACACACACACACACCAACACATCACATTACCCTCGCTCTTTCGTGATCTCCGCCGCTCCTGCCGCCCCCCCCACATCACGGAGGGTCTGGCCATCTGGAGGATTGGTTGTGACACACAAAGATTACACTGTGGCAGGTGTTGAAGGTTCAGTGACTCCTCAGGATGTATAACTCGGAGTCTCGCCTGGACAAACGTTGCCTCACATACGTGATCAGACAGGGACTGCCAGCCAGCACCATCATCATGGGACTGAACATGGCTTCTATGTAACCTGCAGGATAAATATAAACCGACAAAACACGAGGAGGCGCACTTCCAGGGTCAGCGGCTCGCTGTCCGTCAAAACTAAGCTGAACGTGACAAAAACACATCTACATCAGGTGTGGGTGGTGTGTGTGGTGTGTGGTGGTTGTGCGCAATATATTTGAGACAGTTCCACCACGTCCCACGCCGAGATTGGAATAATCATTCAATAATGACTGAATGAGAATGAGTTATGGTGTGTTTCTTTGGTTTAATGACACACGGAGCTGCATTTAAATTCTCTCGACTGCGTCGCCACGAGGTGACGAGCTGTGCTCGTCTTGGAGGCTTGCCGGGAGGTTTAAGGTGGTCCATGGGTAGAAAGTGTAAGAGAACAGCATGTTTTGAGAGGAGCGTTCAGCACTCACAGGCGTCGGACTGCGTTATGCCAAGACACTGCAAGTCTGAAGACGACTGCAGGAAACGTCACACCAAACGTCACCAAGCTCAGGGCGTGCTGCCAGGCGCTCAGTTCTTTCATTATTTCAACATCAATCATCACGGCACGCTCAGGGACATCAACACTCATGATGAAGGGTCCAGCCAGAAAAACCTGATATCACGAGTCTGGAAGCTCAAGACTCAGATGGTCAGCGTCAGGACCGCCCAACAACAAGGACAAGTAAGAAACCTTCAAGCGCTGCAACAATTCCAAACACCACTGGAACCCCAAAATATCCTGACCTGAGACCTGAGTCACATCCACAGGTCATGTGACAGGTGTCACATGACGAGTTCTTTTTCTCCTCACCTTCCTCACTGACCAAAGAGCCCACGTCAGCCCTCTTCGATATGGCAGGCGTCTTCCCAATAATCCCACCGGGTACATGCAGTCCCACGACCTCCTGGATCGAGACAGCTCCAGGTTTCGTCATGAGTCATATTCCCTGATGGCCTCCTTTATCTCTCCTTAGACCTTGAGAGGAGGAGGCAGGAAGAGAGGAGGAGAGGAGACAGGAAGAGAGGGCAAGAGAGGGAGGAGGCAGAGCGGAGCAGGACGGAGGAGAAGGAGAGGAGGAGGCAAGAGAGGAGAGGAAGGAGAGGAGGGAGGCAAGGAGAGGAGGAAAAGGAGAGAGAGGAGAAAGGAGGAGGAGAGCAAGGGAAGGAGGAGGAGGAGTTGTGATTTAGCACAGACAGTGAACTAACCACAGACGCAGACGCAAACATTTGAACTTTACAGACACGATGTGGTGATGTTGTGTGTGACCAAACAGGAAGTTGTTTCAAAATAAGGTCCTCTATCCAGCCTGATCATTGAACTGCTTTGTGTGAGCTCACATGTGATGACAGTGTGTACTGCAGACCGAGGAACGCAACTTGAACCCCAACAACACACACCACCCACTTTACCTTAACCCACACCAACACCACACCACTTTACTTGTAACAAAACACTACGCACACCACATACACGCTGACAGCCAGGAAAGCCGGGGATGGTGCCTGTGTGGTGTGGCTGTGTGTGTGTGTGTGTGTGCATGGCAGACCACACACACACACAAACCACACACCACACACGACTTATTCCTATGTCCGCTGAGGACAGACTGCTGCGAACAAAAACAAAAAAAGTCTGATCAACACTTCCATCAAAGATGAGTAGAACATCACAGCTACAGGAGAAGACAGAAAGACGAGGGCTTACAGGTTAAGAACAGAAAACGAGTACAGGGAGACAGAAAGCTCAGGTGAAGACAGAACAGACGAGGGCTACAGGTAGAAGACAGAAAGACGAGGGCTACAGTGTCGAAGACAGAAAGAGAGACGGTAAGACGACGGGGCTACAGGTAGAAAGACCAAGAACAGACGATAGGCTTACAGGTAGAAAGACAGAAAGGAACGAGGGCTACAAGGTAGAAAGACAGAAAAGACGAGGGCTACAGGTAGAAGACAGAAAGACGAGGGCTACAGGTAGAAAGACCGAAAGGACGAGGCTACGGTTAGAAGACAGAAAGACGAGGGCTACAGTAGAACGACAGAAAAAGACGAGGCTACAGGTAGAAGACCAGAAAGACGAGGGCTACAGGTAGAAAGACAGAAAGACAGAAGACGAGGCTACAGGTAGAAGAAGAAAGACGAGGGCTACAGGTAGAAGACGAAAAGACGAGGGCTACAGGAGAAGACAGAAAGGACGAGGGCTACAGTAGAAGACAGAAAGACGAGGGCTACAGGTAGCAAAGACAGAAAGCGCGGGCACAGGTAGAAAGACAGAAAGACGAGGGCTACAGGTAGAAGACAGAAAAACGGCTACAGGTAGAAGACAGAAAGACGAGGGCTACAGGTAGAGAAAGAACAGAAAAGACGAGGGCTACAGGTAGGAAGACAGAAAAACGAGGACTACAGGTAAGAAGACAGAAAGACGACGGGGCTACAGGTAGAAGACAGAAAGACGAGGACTACAGGTCGAAGACAGAAAGACGAGGGCTACAGGTAGAAGGACAGAAAGACGAGGGCTACAGGTAGAAGACAGAAAGACGAGGGCTACAGGTAAAGACAGAAAGACAGGGCTAAGTAAAGACAGAAAAGACGAGGTCTACAGGTAGACGACAGAAAGACGAGGGCTACAGGTAGGAACGACAGAAAGACGAGGGCTACAGTAGAAAGACAGAAAGACGAGGCTACAGGTAGAAGACAGAAAGACAGAGGGCTACAGGTAGACAGACAGAAAGAAGAGGTGCTACGGTAGAAGACAGAAAGACGAGGGTACAGGTAGAAGACAGAAAGACGAGAGGGCTACAGGGAGAAACACACTCACATATACTTGCTGTCATTATTGCTGCCATATCTCCATCACAGTTTATAGTTAGTTGATGATTTGCTGCTGCTGAGCATCTGTGTCTCTCTGTCTCTATCACTACAGGTATGTACTTTTCATTGTATCATGTTTTTGAGATTGGAATCATGCTTTATCAGTCATTGAATTAATGGCTGTAGTCAGTGATTTCATTTCATTTTATCATTATTTGTA
>NW_020860930.1:1091551-1146541 GCF_000972845.2 Larimichthys crocea | reverse complement strand
CCCACCATGAACTCATTCTCATTCGATCATTATTGAATGATTATTCAATCTCGGCGGTGGGAGTGGTGGAACTGTCTCAATATATTGCCGCACACACACCACACACCACACACACACCCCACACTGATTAGATGTTGTTTATATTCACGTTCAGCTTAGTTTGACGGACAGCGAGCCGCTGACCCTGGAAGCGCCTCCTCGTGTTTTGTCTGGTTATATTTATCTGCAGGTTACATACAGAAGCACTGTTCATCCCATGATGATGGTGCTGGCTGGCAGTCCCTCTGATTCACGTTATGGGAGGTCATAACGTTTGTCCAGGCGAGACTCGAGATTACAATCCTGAGGAGTCAACTGAACCTTCAACACCTGCCACAGTGTAATCTTTGTGTGTCACAACCAACCTCCAGATGGCCAGACCCTCCGTGATGGTGGGGGGCGGCAGCGACGCGGCGGAGAATCACGAAAGAGCGAGGACAAGTGGTGTGTTGGTTGTGTGTGTGTGTGTTTGTGTTTTTTTTCTTTGTGTGTGTGTGTGTGTGTGTGTGTGTGTGGGTGTGTCTGTTAGCTCACACATTTAAAATGTAGAAGATCTCAGATTTCCACCTTCATGTTCGTGGATACTGATGGCCTTCACAGCAGTCAAATAGCGAGTGTGTGTTACACTCCATCGACCTCGACATCTAACTTCCAGTGAGCTCAGCCGGACCGAACAGAACCTCTGGCCCAGCACTGAGACAGCTTGTCCTAGCCGGGTTTGGCTCCGTTCAGTTAGCCCGAGCTTAAACTACAGTTAGCACTTCTCTGCTGTCAGTGTTTTCCATCATGAAGTCTCAGTACACCTCGGTACATGTGGTCTCAGAGGCGAGCTCCACCGGTCCGGTCCGGGCTGCTTGAGCCCGGTTTCGTTGCTGCCGATTCAGTTGCGCGCTAATTAGCAGTGTGACACGAATACTGCTCTGCTAACTGCTAATTAGGCTGCTAACGGCTTAGTGCATACATCTTTCAATCATGGAAATGCGCAGCTGGCTCCAAACGCAGAAGAGTGTGTGTGTGTGTGTGTGGTGATGTTGTGTTTACGGTGGTGTGGTGTGTATGTGTGGTGTTGTGTGTGTGTGGGCTGGGGGGGCACAGATGGCAGCTAAATATAAGACTCCTGTCACAGGAAGAGGAAGTGATCCCATAAAAACACGACCACGACCAATATTGAATAGATAGAGTGCGTGTGTGGTGTGTGTGTTGTGTGTGTGTATGTGGTGTGTGTGTGTGTGATAAATCTCACTAATTTTGTGTTTGGAGGAAGAAACAGGGATGCAGCAGTTTGTGTCATTATGTTAAAAAGACAGGACACACACACACCACCCACACAGTATCACACACACACACACAGCTCGGCTGGTGTGATGCGTTGGCCTGCAACTTGTGTTTGGATTGACCCTATTTGCATTTTAGCTGTTCCACAGTTTGTCAAGATGAAAAGAAGGATGGAAGGAACAGGAGGGACAGAGGTCAGGGAGCAGGAAGGAAATGATGCAAAGAAGGACGGCATGGAGAGAGCAAATGACACCTTAGAGGACAGAGAAGCTCACCTGTTACCATCAGCTTAAATGAGCATGGACACTTGATTTGACAGGTGGGTGTCGTCTCTGAGGCACGTTCCAGGTTTTCGACAGTCTGCGGGGACGGTCCCAGAGACTCCGTCAGGTTTTAGACAGTCTGCGGGGACGTCACAGAGACTAGTCCAGGTTTAGACTGGTATGTGTGTGTAAAAGCTCCTCCTCTTGAGAGCAAATTTAATATTCCTCCATTTCCGAAAATACTCTCTCATTTTCCTTTACACACAGTTGATTTTATCAAGTGTGTGTGTGTGTGTGTTGTGTGTGGTGCTGTGTGTGTGTGTGTGTGTGTGTGTGTGGTGTTTATCCGCCCACACATTTATGTTACACTGACTCTTTTTGCTCTGTGTTTGTCTCAGGCTCTACAAGTTGAAAAATCTGAAATATGGAATTCATGTTGTTTGGTTTGTGCGATCCACAGAATAACGACCCTGAACATCTCAGAAAACAAAACACATGAAGCTCTGCGAGTCACATCAGCTTCAGAACGTTTGGGCTCTTCTTCAGCTCACTCAAACTTTCAATCAGATAAAGATTATATATATAATACTAACCTTACATTAAGGGTTGGAGGTCTGGAGGTCTGGAGGTCTGGAGCGTTTGGAGGTCTGGAGGTCTGCTGGTCTGAGGTTTGGCAGGTCTGGCGGTCTGCTGAGTCTGGAGGTTTGGAGGTCTGGTGAATGTTTCCTGTTTGTTTGATTTAGGAGTCAACTGTGATTTACAGAGTTTCCTGATGGACAGTGAAGTAAAACCACATGCTTCAGTAATGAATATCTCTTGATGTCTCGTGGTTGTTTTGATATCAAAATTGGTCTCAGAGATGAAATCTAACGTTCAGCTTCAAGCCAATCCAGATGAGAGCACCGTCCTGCCAGACTGAATAACTGACTTCAAGACTTTTTGAGGAAGAGCCTTTCACGAACCTTTTGAAGAAACTTTTTTTTTGAAAGAAAATTCTGAAGCAACCCTTTGAAGAACCTTTGAAGCACTTCTGAAATGAACCTTTGAAGAAGTTCATGAAGAACCTTTTGAAGACCTTTGGAAGAACTTCTGAAGAACCTTTGAAGACGTGATTTCTGAGGCTGAACACCGTTTAAATGAATGAACACTTTGAAGTGACGGGGAATCTTTGTTGTTGTGAACATTTTACCTTTTCATGAATGTTTCATCATTAGATGAAATGTCACAGCGTGTTCACGTGTCACGGACAGCCGGCCGCTCCATCCAACTAGTTCCAAGTTTACAAACAGGAACCTCTAGATGGTTCTGTGTAAACAATCCTCCTGTACCCGCTCAGTAGTAAACTAAACAAACCTGATTGAATTCATATAACGTGGATCCTAAACACACACACACCACACACACACACACACACATCACCACACACACACACACACACACACACACGTTGGAGGGAAAACTGATTATAAACAGCTGGTCGATTTCCATGCTTTGAACCTTTCACAAATAAAACCTTCATTCTCTCTCTGTCTCTCGTGCAAGAGGGGAATGTGGAGGGTGACCAAGAGGGGATGAAGCTGTGCCCGATGGGGCCGGGCAAATTGTTCGGAGAAGAGAGCTCGGCCATCCTCTAAAAAACTGCACGAGGACGGGCTACCGTCAGGAGTGAGTTACTGTTGTGTGTGTTGTGGTGTGTGTGTGTGTGTGGTGTGTTGTGTGTGTGTGTGTGTGTGTGTTGCCCAACCTGCGGCTCTGGACCCAATCATTGGTCTTAAGATGATGAACAGGAAACAGACATTTCTGACACCAGTTCTGCTTCTTTGTTCTCACCTTTCGGGGGTGGAGCTGGGTCGTGCCAGACACAGAGCTGCGTGAGTGTTAGCACTGTAATGGTTGATTAATTCATTGTCATTTTATCAGTCATTGTAATTCATTGTCATTTTATCATTCATTGTAATTCATTGTCATTTTATCAGTCATTGTAATTCATTGTCATTTTATCATTCATTGTAATTCATTGTCATTTTATCAGTCATTGTAATTCATTGTCATTTTATCATTCATTGTAATTCATTGTCATTTTATCTTTATTTTATTGTAAAGCCTCAGAGGAAAATGGACTTTGTGACTTTGGGCTGTACAAATAAAATTGATTTGATTTGATTCCATGTGAACACTCAGACATAGATTATACATGAACATGTTCATACAGCAAGAAAAGCAACTTTCCTCTGATGATCTACCGTCTGTGACCTCCTGTTGATCCACTCTGACCTGTGATCAGGTGATCCACTCTGACCTGTGATCAGGTGATCCACTCTGACCTGTGATCAGGTGACCCACACTGACCTGTGATCAGGTGAACGGTGTCTCTGTCATTCGTACGTCTGTTCTCACACTATGTAACTTTGGGCTAAAACCAGAACCAGAACTTTCTGACCGGACAGACTTCAGATGACTTACTGCGGGCTCTTGGGGTAAAAGGGCAGGGTGACATGGCTGAGGTCGCTGATGTCGCAGGCGGTGGGCTCGGCTGAGATGGCCTGCCGTTTGCTGCGGTGGTGGTCGGGCTGCAGGACAAGGTTCTGCTGCTGGGCCTGGACCTGCTGTGCGGTGGCGGGCCGAAGAACAGACCGGTACTTGTCCAACTCGTTCTGCAGCCGCTGGATCAACTCGTCCTTCTGATCCAGCTCTAGCTCCAGCTCATCGATCAGAGTGTCACGCTGTCGAAGCTCCTCAATCTTCTCCTGCAGGGCGTACTGCAGGTCCCGGAGGGTTCCCATTGTTTCTCTGAAGGCGGGCCTGAGGAGTTCTCAGGGTTCCTCTATGGTCCCCAGATTTCTCTCAGACTACAAGGTCCCTGTAGAGCTCCTCAAAGGATCTTCAAGGTCTACAACTGTCTCCTCAGGGTCAGGGTTTCTCAGTGACACCTTGAGTTCTTCAGACCCTTGGTGATTTCTAGAACTTTAGTTTCTGTCAGGATAACTCGAGGACCTGAGCCATCCCCTCATCTTCTCAGGGTCTTCTCTGAGGGTCCTTAAGATAATCTCAGAGTTCCTCTAAGGTCTAAAGCAATCTTCAAAGTCGTCCAGTACCTTATATTGTGGTTCATCATCAGTTGGTGGTCCTCCAACAGTTCCGGTTCCTGAGGTTTTTTTAAGGTTCTGTCTTCATTCTCCTGGGTCCAAAAGAACCGGTGCTCTTCAGGAGTTCTTCAAGTCTGAAACAGGCAACAGAATTCAAGGTCAGTCCTGGAAAATTAAACCTCCAAAACAATGCATGAAATATAAACACTGTGTTCCCGGTTTAAACGGAAGTCACGCGTCATTCAAAGTTTAAAAAGAGTGTGGAGGGAGAAGACAAACCTGAGGAGGAGCAGACGGAGATCCACGAGGAGCTCACATCAGTCTCCACAGCGCCAGCTTAAAGACGGAATATTTACGGAAACATTCCGGAAATATTCCGGTTTGACATGAAACCGGAGAGCGCACGTGAAATTCTCCGGCGGAGAAATGAAGCTGCAGAGCCGGAGGAGGAGAGCCAATGATCGGAGTCAGGAGGGGATCTGGTCCGCTCTAATCACCTTCATTAGTTTAATTAGTTTAATGCGGAACAGCGGGAGGTCTGACGGAGGAGGGAGACCGACAGAGACCAGCAGAGACCAGCAGAGTCCAGCAGAGACCAGCAGAGTCCGACAGAGACCAGCAGAGACCAGCAGAGTCCGACAGAGACCGACAGAGTCCAGCAGAGACCGACAGAGACCGCGACGTGCGCTCAAAAGTTGTTCTGCCTCAACTCCACCTTTCTCTCCACCTCCTCTCCTCCTCTTCATCCTCTTCATCCTCTTCATGTTTCATTTGTGTGTGTCTGATAATTTCAGAATATTATGATATGAATTATCTACGGAAGCCCGGGAGGTCGAACCTGAACAGGTGAACAACAGGTGAGCGGTCCAGATGTCACCTTCAGGGTCTGCGATGAGAGTCGTACACTTCAGCTTTTGAAGCAAGCGTCTGATGCTGACTGTCACCGCCCAGCCCGAACCTTTACAGAACCTTTACAGAACCTTTACAGAACCATTAGTCCTTCACAGGTGAAGCACCCAGAGGAGGATGTGACTGCTGGAAGGTTCTGCTGGTGTCTGTTGTATCTGCAGCCGTACCTGAGATCTCATTTATTTCTACAAGAGGAGACACATGTACACTCAGAAATATAAATATAAGGAAACTTAAAAATGCTGAAAATCCATTTATTAAAACGTCCAACTCATGAAAGTCTGCGACCACTGCATCTGTTCACACGTTGAGGTGGATGGTTCAGCAGTTTGGGGACGATGTGCAGATTAACGGTCCAACAACTATTTCATATTCCAGCGAGGTGTGATCGTTTATATGCATCTCTCAGGACCACACAGCTGATAATACACAGCACAGTGTCACACCTGTTGAGTGTTTCTGACCACATGAATCAGACACTATAAAATATCAAAATCTAATTTCTGAATCATGTTCAGCCTGGTCATATTGGATAATTCATGACAGATCCGTTTTATGTGTTCTGGTTTATTAAGATTTTCACGTACAAAGATATTTATGTTCATTAAGTCATTGTGTAGGTCCTGGTCTGCAGTCAGAGGAGCCATGTTCTTCTCCAACATGACATCACAGAGAACTCTCGGACTTCTTCTGAGGTCAGAGAGAGAAATCAAGAATTCATTTGGAGCTGGGAGGAGTCTTTGTGCATCAAGAGGAGAAATAATAATAATTTCCTGGTCTGCAGTCAGAGGAGCCATGTTCTTCTCCAACTGAAATCACAGAGAACTCTCGGACTTCTTCTGAGGTCAGAGAGAGAAATCAAGAATTCATTTGGAGCTGGGGGAGTCTTTTGTGCATCAAGGGAGAAATAATAATAATAATATAATAATAATAATAATAATAATAATAATATATATAATATTAGTCTCACTCTGGTTCCATGAAACACCATCGAAGCTCTGCTCTGATTTTCTTCCTCGGGCCCTTCAGCTGTTCAGGGCTCCTTTAGAACCTCTGAAGAACCTCTGAAGAACCTTTAAACAACCTCTGAAGAACCTTTAAACAACCTCTGAAGAACCTTTTAAACAACCTCTGAAGAACCTCTTTAGAAACCTTAAAGCCAAGAACCTTTAAACAACCTCTGAAGAAAAAACCCTCTTTAGAACCTTAAAGGAACCTTTAAGAACCCTCTCGTCTCTGGTCCAGACTCTCGTGACCCCGTGGACGGCCTCAAAACAGAAACCAGAAACAGGAAGCTGTTTTACTGTCCTGTGGCGCCCCTGTTGGCTGCTCGCTCATTACAGCACACTGCAGCTCGAACACTTAAAGGAGGACAGAGGACAGATCACAGATGACAGAGGACACAGGACAGATGACAGAGGACAGATCACAGATCACAGAGGACACAGACAGAGGACCAGGACAGGGACACAGGACAGATGACAGAGGACACAGGACAGAGGAGGACAGATGACAGAGGACACAGGACAGATGACAGAGGACAATGACAGAGGACAAGGACAGATGACAGAGGACCAGATGACACAGGACACGAGGACAGAGGACAGCTGACAGATGACCACAGGACAGATGACAGAGGACAGATGACAGAGGACACAGGACAGATGACAGAGGACAGATGACACAGGGACAGAGGACACAGGACAGATGACAGAGGACACAGGACAGATGGACAGCAGGACAGATGACACAGGACAGATGACAGATGACACAGGACAGGACACAGGACACCGATGACACAGGACACAGGACAGAGGACACAGGACAGGATGACAGCGACAGAGGACAGATGACAGGAGGACACCAGGACAGATGACACAGGACAGAGGACCACAGGACAGATGACAGGGACAGATGACAGAGGCACAGGACAGAGGACACAGGACAGATGACAGGAAGGACAGATGACAGAGGACACAGGACAGGGACAACAGGACAGATGACAGAGGACACAGTGACAGATGACACGGCGACGAGGACACAGAACAGACAGAGGACACAGGACAGAGGGACACAGGACAGATGACAGACAGAGGACACAGGACAGATGACAGAGGACAGATGACAGCAGGACTACAGGACAGATGACAGAGGAACAGGACAGAGGGACACAGGACAGATGACAGAGGACAGATGACAAATGACCACAGGGACAGATGACAGAGGCAGACAGAGGAAAGATGAAAAGACAGATGACAGAGGACAGAGACAGAGGACACAGGACAGATGACAGAGGACACAGGACAGAGGACAGATGACAGGACAAGGACAGTGACAGAGGACACAGGACAGATGGACAGATGACAAGGACACAGGACCGATGACACAGGACAGATGACAGAGGACAGAGGACACCGGACAGATGACAGGGACCAGGACAGATGACAGAGGACACGGACAGATGACACCCACAGAGGAAAAACAACACAAACAAACCACAGGGCAGGTAAGAAAGGACCGAATGACAGGGACACAGGACAGATGACAGAGGACCAAGATGGACAGAGGACCAGAGACATGAGGACACAGGACAGATGACAGAGGACAGAGGACACAGGCAGCTTTACATAATGACACAAACTGCTGCATCTGTTTCTTCCTCCAAACACAAAATTAGTGAGATTTATCACACACACCCACACACACACAACACACACACACAACACCACCACCACCACACACACACTCTATCTATTCAATCCTTGGTCGTGGTCGTTTTTTATGGGATCACTTCCTCTTCCTGTGACAGGAGTCTTATATTTAGCTGCCATCTGTGCCCCCCCCAGCCCACACACACACACACACACACACAGTTAACACACCCACCCAACACACACCGTAAACACCAACATCACCACACACACACACACACACTCTTCTTGCGTTTGGAGCCAGCTGCAGATTCATGATTGAAAGATTGCTAAGCAGCTAATCAGCCGTTAGGCAGCAGCTAATTAGCAGTTAGCAGCAGCTAACTGATAAATTCGCTGCTGCTACACTGCTAATTAGCTGCGCTAAACTGAATCTGCAGCAACAGAAACCGGGCTCAGCAGCCGGGACCGGACGGGTTGGAGCTCAGCCTCTGAGACCAACATGGTACCGAGGTGACTGACAGACTTCATGATGGAAAACACTGACAGCAGAGAAGTGCAACTGTGTTAGCTCGGCGCAACTGAACGGAGCCAACCCGGCTAGACAAGCTGCTCAGTTGCTGGGCCGAGGTTCTGTTCGGTCCGGCTGAGCTCACTGGAAGTAGATGTCGAGGTCGATGGAGTGTAACACACACTGCGCTATTGACTGCTGTGAAGGCCAATCAGTATCCACGAACATGAAGGTGGAAATCTGAGATCTTTACATTTTAATGGTGCAGCTAACAGCACACACCACCCACACACACACACACACACACACACACACACACACACACCACACACACACCACACACAAACCAACACACACACTTCCTCGCTCTTTGTGTCTCCGCCGCGCGCTGCCGCCACCAATCACGGAGGGTCTGGCCATCTGGAGGATTGTTGTGACACAAAGATTACACTGTGGCAGGTTTGAAGGTCATGTGACTCCTCAGGATTTCTATCTGAGTTCTCGCCTGGACAAACGTTATGTACCCTCCCATACGTGAAGTCAGACGGGACTGCCAGCCAGCCACCATCATCATGGGACTGAACAGTGGCTTCTTATGTAAACCTGCAGATTAAATATAAACCGACAAAGACACGAGGAGGCGCCTTCAGGGTCAGCGGCTCGCTGTCGTCAAACTAAGCTGAACGTGACATAAAACAACATCTAATCAGTGTGTGTGTTGTGTGTGTGTTGGTGTGTTGTGCGCAATATATTGAGACATTTCACCACTCGCCGAGATTGAATAATCATTCATAATGACTCGATGAGAATGAGTTAATGGTGTTTTTCTGTTGGTTTAATGGACACACAGGAGCTGCATTTAACTTCTTCGAACTGCGTCGCCACGAGGTGACGAGCTGTGCTGTCTTGGAGGCTGCACGAGGAGGTGAAGGTGGTCCTGGGTAAGAAAGTGTAAGAGCACAGCTGTTTTGAGAGGAGCGTTCAGCCCTCCAGGCGTTCTGGACTCGTTATGCCAAGACACTGCAAGTCTGAAGACGAGCTGCAGGAACTTCACACCAAACGTCACCAAGCTCAGGGCGTCTGCCAGGCCGCTCACGTTCTTATCTTATTCAACATCCAAATCATCAGCGTCAACCGCTCAGGGACATCAAAACACTCATGATTGAAGGGTCCCAGCCAGAAAAACCTGATATCACGAGTCTGAAAGCTCAAGGACTCAGATGTCAGCGTCAGGACCGCCCAACAACAAGGACAAGTAAGAAACCTTCAAGCGCTGAACAAGTTCCAAACACCACTGAACCCCAAAATATCCTGACCTGAGACCTGCGTCACATCCACATGGTCATGTGACAGGTTCACATGACGAGCTTCTTTTTTCCCCCTCACCTTCCCTTCACGTGGACCAAAGAGCCCACGTCACCCTCTTCGATGATGCAGGCGTCTTCCAATTAATCCCACCGGGTACATGCAGTCCACGACCTCCTGGATCGAGACAGCTCCAGGTTCTCATGAGTCATTATTCCCTGATGGCCTCCTTTATCCTCTCCTTAGACCTTGAGAGGAGGAGGCAAGGAGAGGAGAGGCAAGGAGAGGAGGCGACAAGGAGAGAGGAGGGCCAAGGAGAGGGAGGAGGCAAGAGGCGGGCGGAGGCAAGGAGCGGAGGAGACAAGGAGAGGAGGAGGCAAGAGAGGAGAGGCAAGGAGAGGAGGGAGGCAAGGAGAGGAGGATAAAGGAGAGAGAGGAGACAAGGAGGAGGAGGAGACAAGGGAAGGAGGAGGGAGGAGTTGTGATGTTAGCACAGACAGTGACTAACACAGACGCAGACCAACATTGAACCTTTACAGACACGATGTGGTGATGTTGTGTGTGACCTAACAGGAAGTTGTTTCAAAATAAGGTCCTCTATCATAAGCTGATCATTAACTGCTGTGATGAGCTCAACATGTGATGACAGTGTTACTGCAGACAGACGAAGGACACCGCACACTTTACTTGTAAACCCACCCCCACACACACACACACCACCCCACATTTACCTGTAACACACACACACACACACACACACCCCCACTTTACTTGTAAACACACACACACACACTTTACTGTCACACCACATACACAGCTGACAGCCAGGAAAAGCCGGGGATGGTGCCTGTGTGTGTGGCTGTGTGTGTGTGTGTGTGCATGGCAGACCACACACACACACAAACACACACACCCACACACACTTAAGTTCCTATTGTCGCTGAGGACAGATGCTGCGAACAAAACACAAAAAAATCTGATCAACAACTTCCATCAAAGATGAGTAGAACATCACAGCATACAGGAGAAGACAGAAAGACGAGGCTTACAGGTTAAGACAGAAAGGGGACGAAGCTCAGTCGAAGACAGAACGACGAGGGCTACAGGTAGAGACAGGAACGACGAGGGGCTACAGGTCGAAGACAGAACGACGAGGGGCTACAGGTAGAAAGACCAAGAACGACGATGGCTTACAGGTAGAAAACAGAAAGGACGAGGGACTACAAGTTAGAAAGACAGAAAAGCGAGGGCTACAGGTAGAAGACAGAAAGACGAGGGCTACAGGTAGAAAGACCGAAAGGACGATGGCTACGGTTAGAAGACAGAAAAGACGGAGGGCTACAGTAGAACGACAGAAAAAGACGAGTGCTACAGGTAGAAGGACCGAAAGACGAGGGCTACAGGTAGAAAGACAGAAAGACGGGGCTTACAGTAGAAGAAGAAAGACGAGGGCTACAGGTAGAAACGACAGAAAAGCGAGGGCTACAGGAGAAAGACAGAAAGGACGTAGGGCTACATGTAGAAGACAGGGAAAGACGAGGGCTACAGGTAGGCAGACAGAAAGCGGCGGGCACAGGTAGAAGCAGAAAGACGAGGGCTACAGGTAGAAGACAGGAAAACCGGCTACAGGTAGAAGACAGAAAGACGAGGGCTACAGGTAGGAAAGACAGAAAAGCCGAGGGCTACAGGTAGGAAGACAGAAAAACGAGGACTACAGGTAGAAGACAGAAAGACGCGGGGCTACAGGTAGAAGACAGAAAGACGAGGACTACAGGTCGAAGACAGAACGACGAGGGCTACAGGTAGAAGGACAGAAAGACGAGGGCTACAGGTAGAAGACAGAAAGACGAGGGCTACAGGTAGAAAGACAGAAAGACGAGGGCTAAAGTAGAAGACAGAAAAGACGAGGTCTACAGGTAGACGACAGAAAGACGGGTGCTACAGGTAGGAACGACAGAAAGACGAGGGCTACAGTAGAAAGACCAGAAACGACGAGGCTACAGGTAGAAGACGAAAGACGAGGGCTACAGGTAGACGACAGAAAGAGAGGTGCTACGGTAGAAGACAGAAAAGACGAGGGTACAGGTAGAAGACAGAAAGACGAGGGGCTACAGGGAGAAACACACTCACATATTACTGCTGTCATATTGCTGCCATATTCTCCATCACAGTTTATAGTTAGTTGATGATTTTGCTGCTGCTGAGCATCTGTGTCTCTCTGTCTCTATCACAGGTTCCATGTCTGTTAATTATTTTATCAGTCATTGTAACTGTTTTGTCATTTTATCATTATTGTAATTCAGTTGTCATTTATCAGTCATTGTATTCATTGTCATTTTATCAGTCATGTCATTATTTCATTTTATCATTCATTGTAATTCATTGTATTTATCAGTCATTGTATTCATTTGTCATTTTTATCATTCTTGTAATTCATTGTCCTTTCTCCAGTCATTGTAATTCATTGTACATTTTATATTCATTGTAATTCATTGTCCATTTATCAGTCATTGTAATTCATTGTCATTTTATCATTCATGTAATTCATTGTTCATTATCTTTATTTTATTGTAAAGGCTCAGGGAAAATGGACTTTGTGACTTCGGTGCTGTCACATAAAATGATTTGATTTGATCCATGTGAACACTCAGACATAGCTTATAACTGAACATGATTATACAGCAAGAAAAGCAACTTTCCTCTGATGATCTCACCGTTCTGTGACCGCCTGTGATCCACTCTGACTGTGATCAGGTGACCACTCTGACCTGTGTCAGGGATATCCACTCTGACCTTGTATTCAGGTGCACCCACACTGACCTGTGATCAGTGAACGGTGTCTCTGTCCATTCGGCGTCTGTTCTCACACTATGTAAACTTTGGGCTTAAAAACCAGAACCAAGAACTTTCTGACGGACAGACTTCGATGACTACTGCGGGCTTGCGGGTAAAAGGGCAGGGTGACATTGGCTGAGGTCGATGAATGTCGCAGGCTGGCGGGCTCTCGGCTTGAGATGGCCTGCCGTTTGCTGCGGTGTCGGTCGTGGCTGCAGGACAAGTTCTCGGCTGCTGGGGCTGGACCTGCTGTGGCGGTGGCGGGCCGAAGAACCAGCCGGTACTTTCCAACTCGTTCGCAGCCGCGGATCAACATCGTCCTTCTGATCCAGCCTCTAGCTCCCAGCTCATCGATAAGTGTCCACGCTGTCGAAGCTCCTCAATCTTCTCCTGCAGGGCGTACTGCAGGTCCCGGAGGTTTCCCATTGTTTCTCTGAAGGCGGGCCTGAGGGTTCTCAGGGTTCCTCTATGGTCCCCAGATTTCTCTCAGACTACAAGTCCTGTAGAGCTTCCTCAAAGGATCTCAAGTCTACAACTGTCTACTCAGGGGTCAGGGTTCTCAGTGACACCTTGAGTTCTTCAGGACCCTTGGTGATTTCTAGGCAAACTTTAGTTTCTGTCAGGATTAACGAGGACCGAGCCATCCCCTCATCCTCTCAGGGTTCTTCTCTGAGGGTCCTACGATAACTCAGAGTTCCTCTAAGGTCTAACAGCAATCTTTCAAGTCGTGCCAGTACCTTATACTGTGGTTCATCATCAGTTGGTGGTCCCTCCAACAGGTTCCGGTTCCTGGGTTTTTTTAAAGGTTCTGTCTTCATTCTCCTGGGTCCAAAAGAAAACCGTGCTTCTTCAGGCGTTCTTCAGTTGAAACAGGCAACGGAATTCAAGGTCCAGTCCTGGCAAATCAAACCCAAAACACATGCAGAAATATCAACACGTGTTCCCGTTTAAACGGACTCACGCGTCATTCAAAGTTTTAAATAAGAGTGTGGAGGGAGAGGGGACAAACCTGAGGAGAGCAGACGGAGATCCACGATGGAGCCTCACATCAGTCTCCCAGCCCAGCTTAAAGACGGATATTTACGGAAACATTCGGAAATATTCCGGTTTTACATGAAACCGGGAAGCGGCACGTGAATTCTCCGGCGGGAAATGAAGCTTTGCAGAGCCGGAGGAGGGAAGGCCAATGATCGGATCAGGAGCGGGATCTGGTCCGCCTAACACCTCATTGTTTAATTGTTTAATGGGAACAGCGGAGGTCTTGACGGAGGAGGGAGACCGACAGAGTCCAGCAGAGACCAGCAGAGTCCGACAGAGTTCCGACAGAGACCAGTAAGACCAGCAGAGGACCTGACCGAGCCGCGACGTGCCGCTCCAAGAGGTTCGCCTTCAACTCCATCTGTTGCTCTCACCTCCTTCCTACCTCTCCTCCCTCCGCCTTCATTATCCTTACCTTCTCCTGCTTCTATCCCTCTCTCCCCTCTCCTTCTCCTTCTTCATCCTCCTCTCTCTCTACACCTCCTTCCTCCTCTCCTCCTCCTCCTCTCCTCCCTCTTCATTCCTCCCTCCTCCTCTCTCCTCCTCTCCACCTCCTCTCCCTCCTCTTCATCCTCTTCATGATTTTCATTTGTGGTTGTCTGATTTAATTTCAGAATATTATGATTATGACATTATCTACGGGGAAGCCCGCGGAGGTCGAACCTGGATAACAGGTGAACAACAGGTGAGCGTCAGATGTCACCTTCAGGTGTCTGCGATGAGAGTCGTACACTTCCGCTTTTGAAGCAAGCGTCTGATGCTGACTGTCACCGCCCAGCCCAACCCTTTACAAGAACCTTTTACAGAACCTTTACAGACCTTTACAGAACCATTAGTCCTTTCACAGGTGAAGCACCCAGAGGGGATGTGCTGCTGGGAACGTTCTGCTGGTGTATGTTGTCTCTGCAGCCGCCTGACCTGAGATCTCATTTATTTCTCAAGAGGAGACAATGTACACTTCAGGGGAACAATATAATATAAGGACAACTTAAAAATGCCTGAAAATCCACTTTATTAAACGTCAACTCATGACAGTCTGCGGACCACTCGCATCTTGTTCAACACGTTGAGGTGGATGGTTCAGCATCTGTGATAATTACACAGACATACTAGTGAAGTGTCATCACCTGTTGAGGTTTCTGACCACATGAAATCAGACACTATAAAATATCAAAATCTAATTTCTGAATCATTTTCAGCCTGGTCATTGGTAAATTCATGACGATCCTTTTTATGTGTTCTGGTTTATTAAAGATTTTCACAGTACAAAGATATTGTTATTTTTTTTGTTTTATAGATATTGTGTGGTCCTGCGCTGCAGAGAGGAGCCATGTTCTTCTCCAAACATGGACATTCACAGAGAAACTCTCAGACTTACTTTTGAGGTCAGAGAGGAAATCAAGAATTCATTTGAGCGGGAGGAGTCTTTGTGCATCAAGAGGAGAAATAATAATAATAATAATAATAATATAATAATATAATAATAATAATAATATAAAATAATAATAATATTAGTCTCACTCTGGTTCCATGAAACCCCATCGAAGCTCTGCTCTGATTTTCTTCCTCTGGGCCTTCAGCTGTTCAGGCTCCTTTAGAACCTCTGAAGACTTAAAAACCTCTGAAGAACCTTTAAACACCTCTGAGAACCTCTGAAGAACCTTTAAACAACTCTGAAGAACCTTTAAACAACCTCTGAAGAACCTTAAAGAACCTTTAAACAACCTCGAGAACCTTTAAAAACCTCTGAAGAACCTCTTAGAACCTTAAGAACCTTTAAGAACCTCTTAGAACCTTAAAGGAACCTTTAAAGAACCTCTCTCGTCTCTGGTCCAGACTCTCGTGACCCCGTGGACGGCCTCAAAACAGGAAACCAAAACAGGAAGCTGTGTTACTGTCCTGTGGCGCCCCCTGTTGGCTGCTCGCCGTCATTACAACACACTGCAGCTCCTGAACACTTAAAGGAGGACAGAGGACAGATCACAGAGGACACAGGACAGATGACAGAGGACACAGGACAGAGGACAGAGGAACAGGACAGAGACAGAATCACAGAGGACACAGGAACAGATGACAGAGGACACAGGACAGATGACAGATGACAGAGGACACAGGACAGATGACAGAGGGACACAGGGACAGGGACAATGACAGATGGACAGAGGACAGAGGACACAGGACAGATGACAAATGACACAGGACACAGTGACAGAGGCAGAGGACAAGGACACAGGGGACACAGGACAGATGACACAGGACAGATGACAGAGGACAGATGACAGAGGACACAGGACCAGATGACAGAGGACAGATGACAGAGGACGACAGGGACAGATGACAGCAGGACAGAGGACACAGGACACAGATGACAGAGGACACAGGACAGATGACAGAGGACACAGGACAGATGACAGAGGACAGATGACAGAGGACACAGGACGCAGAGGACAGATGACAGATGACAGAGGCCACAGGACAGATGACAGAGGACAGCAAGGGACAACAGGACAGATGACAGAGACACAGGACAGAGGACAGAGACAGATGACAGAGGACAAGACAGGGGGACAGAGGAACAGGACAGATGACAGAGACAGAGGACACAGGACAGATGACAGAGGACACAGGACAGAGACAGAGGCACAGGACAGGACAGATGACACAGAGGACACAGGAACAGATGACAGAGGACACAGGACAGAGGACACAGGACAGATGACAGAGGGACAACAGGACAGATTGACAGAGGACCACAGGACAGATGAGGACAGATTAACAGAGGACAGATGACAGATGACATAGGACACAGGACAGATGACAGAGGACACAGGACACAGGACCAGTGACAGAGGACACAGGGACAGATGACAGATGACAGAGGACAGATGACAGAGAATAGGGACCAGGACAGATGACAGAGGACACAGGACAGATGACAGATGACAGAGGACAGGGACAGTGACAGTGACATAGGACAGGAACAGATGACAGAGGACACAGGACGATGACAGATGAACATGACAGGCGAACACAGGACAGATGACAGAGGACACTGACAGATGACAGAGGACAGGAGAGGACAGAGACAGATGACATACATAGGACACAGGACAGATGACAGAGACACAGGACAGATGACAGAGAGGACAGATGACAGAGGACAGATGACATAGGAGACAGGACAGAGGACAGCTGGACAAGGACACAGGAAAACAAACCACACGAGACAGTGACGAGACGCGGACAGAGGACACAGGACAGATGACGCGGACAAGGACAGATGACAGACAAGGACAAGACAGATGACAGAGACAAGGACACAGGACAGAAGATACAGAGGACACAGACAGAACAGGGACAGATGACAGAGGACACAGGACAGATGACAGAGGACACAGGACAGATGACGAGCAGATGCAGAGACACGGACAGATGACAGAGTGGACACAGGACAGTTGACAAGACAGGACAGGACAATGCAGGAGGACGGACAGATGACAGATGACAGAGGACAGAGGACACAGGACAGATGACAGAGGACACAGGACAGATGGACAGAGGACAAGATGGACAGAGGACAGAGGACAGATGACAGAGGACAACAGGACAGAGACAGATGACAGAGGACACAGGCAAGGACAGATCACAGAGGACACAGGACAGAGACAGACGGACACAGACAGATGACAGAGGACAGATGACAGAGGACACAGGCAATAGGGACACAGGACAGATGACACAGACAGATGACAGAGGAGGACACAGGACAGATGGACAAATGACACAGGACACAGGACAGAGGACAGAGAACAGGGACACGGACAGATGACACAGGGAAGATGACAGAGGACAGAGGACACAGGACAACTGACAGAGGACAGATGACAGGGACACAGGACAGATGACAGAGAGAGGGACAGGACAGATGACAGAGGACCACAGGGCCACAGGACAGATGACAGAGGACACGGACAGATGGACAGGGACCGATGACAGAGGACACAGGACCGATGACAGATGCAGAGGACCCAGGACAGCTGACAGAGGACACAGGACAGACTGACAGAGGACAGATGACAGAGGAACACAGGACAGATGACAGAGGACAGATGACAGAGACACAGGACAGATGACAGAGACAGAGGACACAGGACAGTGACAGAGGACACAGGACAGATGACAGATGACAGAGGACACAGACAGTGACAGAGGACACAGGACAGATGACAAGGACAGATGACAGAGGACACAGGACAGAGGACACGAAGAGACAGAGGACAGAGGACACAGGACAGATGACAGAGGACACATGACAGATGACAGAGGACAGATGACAGAGGACACATGACAATGACAGGCGGACACGGACAGATGACAGAGGACAGATGACAGAGGACACAGGACAGATGACAGAGACAGAGGACACAGGACAGATGACAGAGGACAAACAGGACAGATGACAGAGGACAACGATGACGAGACGGACACAGGACAGATGACAGAGGACACAGGACAGATGACAGAGGACAGATGAAGAGGACATAGGACACAGGACAGATGACAGAGGACACAGGACACAGGACAGATGACAGAGGACACAGGACAGATGACAGATGACAGAGACAGATGACAGATGACATAGGACACAGGACAGATGACCGAGGACACAGGAGATGACAGAACAAGGACACAGGACAGTGACAGATGACACAGGACAGGATGACAGATGACAGAGGCAGAGACAGATGACATAGGACACAGGACAGAGGACAGAGGACACAGGACAGAGGACAGAGGGACAGATGACAGATGACCAGACATAGACACAGGACAGATGACAGATGACAGATGACATAGGACACAGGGCAGATGACAGAGACAGTGACAGAGGACAGGGACGAGGACAGATGACAGGGACGACAGATGACAGATGACAGATGGACAGGACACAGGACAGATGACAGATGACAGGACACAGGACAGTGACAGGGACAAGGACAGATGACAGAGGACAGATGACAGAGGACACCGAGACAGATGGCACAGGATGACAGAGACAGAGGACACAGGACAGATGGACAGAGGACCCAGGACAGATGACAGAGGACACAGGACAGATGACAGATGACAGCGGAACAGAGGACACAGGACAGGTGACAGATGACAGATGACAGAGGACAGATGACAGATGACAGAGGACACAGGACAGAGGACAGATGACAGATGACCACGGAACAGGACAGATGACAGAGGACACGGACAGAGGACAGATGGACAGAGGACAGAGGACAGATGACAGAGGACAGGACAGAGACAGATGACAGTGACAGATGACAGAGGACCAGGACAGATGATAGATGGACAAGGCATGACAGATGACAGGGACACAGGACAGATGACAGAGGACACAGGACCGTGACAGATGACAGATGACAGATGACAGAGGACAGATGACAGATGACAGAGGACACAGGACAGAGGACAGATGACAGATGACATAGGACACAGGACAGATGACAGGGACACAGGACAGAGGACAGAGAATAGACACCGGACAGATGACAGAGGACACAGGCAGAGGACAGAGAAAGGACAAGGACAGATGACGAGAACAGGGACAGAGGACACAGGACAGAGACATAGGACACAGGACAGATGACAGATGACAGATGACAGAGGCAGGACAGATGCAGAGGACACAGGACACAGGACCGATGACAGAGGAACCTGAACCTTTACGTTATACGCGACCAGAGACACCTGAACGTTACACAGTCATGTGACCAGCGCTGACAAAACCACGATTCTGTGGAGCCCAAATGCAACTTCAATCTTTATTCAACGTGTGTGTGTGTGTGTGTGTGAGTGTGTTGTGTGTGTGTGTGTGTGTGTGTGTGTGTGTGAGAGTGTGTGTGTGTGTGAGACAGAGAGCACTCTGATAGTGACTGTTCTGCGGTCAAAGGACTCCAACACCACACACAGTCCTGCTGGTTTGGTGTGTATTTGCATGTGTGTGTGTGTGTGGTTGTGTGTGTTGTGTGTGTGTGTGTGTGTGTGTGTGTGTGTGTGTGTGTCCCTACAGATAGCAGCAGGTTAAACATTAACGCTGGCCGGCTCGTAAAGCTAACACCAAGACAGTGAACCTTTGGAGTTTGATATGATGTGATCACACACACACCCACACACACACACACACACCACACACACACACACACACCCACAACCACACACACACAGAGTGAGGCCCCTGATGACACGTGACACACACACACACAGTGACACACACACTCAGTGTTCAGAATGACACAGGTCTGATCGGAGGGAGGTGATCTCTGAAATTGCTCAGGTGAGTTTTTCTGTTTTTAACTTTGAATTTATTTAAAAAGAGAGAGTGTGTGAGTGTGTGTGAGTGTGTGAGTGTGTGTGAGTGTGTGAGTGTGTGTGGAGTGTGTGTGTGTGTGTGGTGTGTACATCGACCTCTCTTCTTCTTCTGGTGTCTGATGAGGCTAATGTGGCTAACTGAACAAACAGGCCGAGCTCAGCAGTTTACTCCGAGCGCTGGTCACAGGTGAAAGCTGCTGACAGAAGAGTTTTTTTTTATATTTCAGTTCAGACTTTAATGTTGCTTTGTCTGACCTGAAGCTCTGATCTTTGAGAAGAAAAGAATTTGTTGACGGCATGCTGGGAATCGTAGGAGATCACAGCGACTGTCTGAACCTGTCAATCATGTAAGGGGGCAGGACCAAGCTGCAGCTGATTGGATCAAAGGCAACTAAAGAGGCGGCAGATCAATACACTGAATCGATTATTGGCATCAGCTCAATAAAGTCCTGATCTTTGAGTCGATAACACAAATTCATCACCACGTTGATATTTTATTTTGGCGGTTGTGAGGGAGATCCTGAGCCAGAGTTCCATCACCTCCATCAGTGAACAGGGGGACGGCCCGGCTCTCTCTGCCCAGACGGAGGCTGTTTACTGGGGGAGAGTTCACCAGAGTCCGCATGGGGGACTGAGCATGCAAGTCAAACGTGTCCGATCACTCCGATTAAACGAGACGTTCTTCAGCTGAACTTTGATTCATCCAGTGCTTCATTATCTCATGACTAAACCTCTGGAGCTCGTTAGCTTTAACAGTTGTAGTCTCATCATTTCTCTCTTTTACACTGAAGTCTTCTCATTTTGACCTGAACAGGCTTCCATAGTTTGAGCAGCATTGATCTGTTAGGTCACCTCAACCGCTTCACCTTTAAACCGCCTCACAGACGTCCACTTTGACTTCTACTACGGTTATCTGACAACCATGAAATACAGAAACAAAGGTTCTTCAAAGGTTCTTCAAAGGTTCTTCAAAGGTTCCCTGCTTCTTTCTCCCCAAACGTTCTGTGAAGGTTCTTCATCTTAGTGGACTTTTTTTGGAACCGCATGAGAACCTGCTTTAAACAGACAACATGACAAAAATCCTCAGATCTGATGATCAGCAAACAGCAGCTATTTTCAGCAGCGGTGAAGCTGAACCTCAACCCGTAAACTTCTTCTTCTTTTTCTTCTTCTTCTTCTTCCCCGGTGCTCTGAGCTCACAGTCCAGGCAGCCCGGCTATCAAACTGAGCTAACAGCAGCTAACAGATCAGTGAAATAGTTGCTGCTGTGTGACTTAGTGCCGTAAAGCGTTACGTACTTCTCCGACCCGGAGCCCAAGTTACATAGAGTGAACAGACGTACGAATGACAGAGACACCGTTCACCTGATCACAGTCAGTGTGGTCACTGATCACAGGCAGTGTGGGTCACCTGATCACAGGTCAGTGTGGATCACAGGTTCTGTCAGTTTATTAAAGTTACAACATGTGATTTAATAAATTAGTTCCCAGGTGAGCCTCGTGTGCATCCCTTGGGTCAGGCTCCAGCCTGTTCAGTCTCTGTCAATGATTACAGATCAGACCTTGACCGCTCTGCTGCTGCTTCAAAACACGACTCGTATCTGCAGGAAACAGGCGGACGATCATCAGAGTTCAGCTCTGTGCAGACAGCAAGGGTTAATGTTTTGTCCTTACTCTTAACAGGAACAACCACAACCATCTGTTAGATTCTGGAGGTAAAGGGTCTTGTTTAAGGCCAGCAGCTGGTCAGGTGACTGAACTAAGACCAATCAGAAGTCTTTCTTTCTAAACTTGAGGTCTGTCATAAACAGCACAGACGTACAGTCAGACACAATTTAATAAAAACATGTTGTTGTCTTGTCTTGCAGTGAGCACCCCTAATTTCCCTGATTTACATATCGCTGTCATCACACCCAATGGAATCCAATCAGAAAGCAACGCGGGGACGAGGACACAGGACAGATGACAGATGACATAGGACACAGGACAGATGACAGATGACAGAGGACAGAGGACAGATGACAGATGACATAGGACACAGGACAGATGACAGATGACATAGGACACAGGACAGATGACAGAGGACACAGGACAGATGACAGAGGACAGATGACAGAGGACACAGGACAGATGACAGATGACAGATGACAGAGGACACAGGACAGATGACAGAGGACACAGGACAGATGACAGATGACAGAGGACACAGGACAGATGGCAGAGGACAGATGACAGATGACAGATGACATAGGACACAGGACAGATGACAGAGGACACAGGACAGATGACAGAGGACAGATGATAGATGACATAGGACACAGGACAGATGACAGAGGACACAGGACAGATGACAGAGGACACAGGACAGGTGACAGATGACAGAGGACAGATGACAGATGACAGAGGACACAGGACAGATGACAGATGACATAGGACACAGGACAGATGACAGAGGACACAGGACAGATGACAGAGGAACCTGAACCTTTACGTTATACGCGACCAGAGACACCTGAACGTTACACAGTCATGTGACCAGCGCTGACAAAAACCACGATTCTGTGGAGCCTCAAATGCAACTTCAATCTTTATTCAACGTGTGTGTGTGTGTGTGTGTGAGTGTGTGTGTGTGTGTGTGTGTGTGTGTGTGTGTGTGAGAGTGTGTGTGTGTGTGAGACAGAGAGCACTCTGATAGTGACTGTTCTGCGGTCAAAGGACTCCAACACACACACAGTCCTGCTGGTTTGGTGTGTATTTGCATGTGTGTGTGTGTGTGTGTGTGTGTGTGTGTGTGTGTCCCTACAGATAGCAGCAGGTTAAACATTAACGCTGGCCGGCTCGTAAAGCTAACACCAAGACAGTGAACCTTTGGAGTTTGATATGATGTGATCACACACACACACACACACACACACACACACACACACACACACACACACACACACACACACAGAGTGAGGCCCCTGATGACACGTGAACACACACACACAGTGACACACACACTCAGTGTTCAGAATGACACAGGTCTGATCGGAGGGAGGTGATCTCTGAAATTGCTCAGGTGAGTTTTTCTGTTTTTAACTTTGAATTTATTTAAAAAGAGAGAGTGTGTGAGTGTGTGTGAGTGTGTGTGAGTGTGTGTGAGCGTGTGTGAGCGTGTGTGAGTGTGTACATCGACCTCTCTTCTTCTTCTGGTGTCTGATGAGGCTAAATGTGGCTAACTGAACAAACAGGCCGAGCTCAGCAGTTTACTCCGAGCGCTGGTCACAGGTGAGAGCTGCTGACAGAAGAGTTTTATTTTTATATTTCAGTTCAGACTTTAAATGTTGCTTTGTCTGACATGAAGAACTCTGATCTTTGAGAAGAAAGAATTTGTTGAACGGCATGCTGGGAATCGTAGGAGATCACAGCGACTGTCTGAACCTGTCAATCATGTAAGGGGGCAGGACCAAGCTGCAGCTGATTGGATCAAAGGCAACTAAAGAGGCGGCAGATCAATACACTGAATCGATTATTGGCATCAGCTCAAATAAAGTCCTGATCTTTGAGTCGATAACACAAAAATTCATCACCACGTTGATATCTTTTATTTTGGCGGGTTGTGAGGGAGATCCTGAGCCAGAGTTCATCACCTCCATCAGTGAACAGGGGGACGGCCCGGCTCTCTCTGCCCAGACGGAGGCTGTTTACTGGGGGAGAGTTCACCAGAGTCCGCATGGAGGACTGAGCATGCAAGTCAAACGTGTCAGATCACTCAGATTAAACGAGACGTTCTTC
Source organism: Larimichthys crocea (assembly GCF_000972845.2). Classification (NCBI taxonomy): domain Eukaryota; kingdom Metazoa; phylum Chordata; class Actinopteri; family Sciaenidae; genus Larimichthys; species Larimichthys crocea. The sequence goes on along the minus strand of NW_020860930.1, from coordinate 1,122,472 downwards.
AGCTGAACTTTGATATCATCAGTGCTTCATTATCTCATGACTAAACATCTGGAGCTCGTTAGCTTTAACAGTTAGAGTCTCATCATTTCTCTCTTTTACACTGAAGTCTTCTCATTTTGACCTGAACAGGCTTCCATAGTTTGAGCAGCATTGATCTGTCAGGTCACCTCAACCGCTTCACCTTTAAACCGCCTCACAGACGTCCACTTTAGACTTCTACTACGGTTATCTGACAACCATGAGATACAGAAACAAAGGTTCTTCAAAGGTTCTTCAAAGGTTCCCTGCTTCTTTCTCCACAAACGTTCTGTGAAGGTTCTTCATCATTAGTGGACTTTTTTTGGCAACAGCATGAAGAACCTGCTTTAAACAGACAACATGACAAAAATCCTCAGATCTGATGATCAGCAAACAGCAGCTATTTTCAGCAGCGGATGAAGCTGAACCTCAACCCGTAAACTTCTTCTTCTTCTTCCCCGGTGCTCTGAGCTCACAGTCCAGGCAGCCCGGCTATCAAACTGAGCTAACAGCAGCTAACAGAAATCAGTGAAATAGTTGCTGCTGTGTGACTTAGTGCCGTAAAGCGTTACGTACTTCTCCAGACCCGGAGCCCAAAGTTACATAGAGTGAGAACAGACGTACGAATGACAGAGACACCGTTCACCTGATCACAGGTCAGTGTGGGTCACCTGATCACAGGTCAGTGTGGATCAGCAGGATTCTGTCAGTTTATTAAAGTTACAACATGTTGATTTAATAAATTAGTTCCCAGGTGAAGCCTCGTGTGCATCCATTGGGTCAGGCTGCAGCCTGTTCAGTCTCTGTCAATGATTACAGATCAGACCTTGACCGCTCTGCTGCTGCTTCAAAACACGACTCGTATCTGCAGGAAAACAGGCCGGACGATCATCAGAGTTCAGCTCTGTGCAGACAGCAAGGGTTTAATGTTTTTAGTCCTTACTCTTAACAGGAACAACCACAACCATCTGTTAGATTCTGGAGGTAAAGGGTCTTGTTTAAGGCCAGCAGCTGGTCAGGTGACTGAACTAATGACCAATCAGAAGTCTTCCTTTCTAAACTTGAGGTCTGTCATAAACAGCACAGACGTACAGTCAGACACGATTTAATAAAAACATGTTGTTGTCTTGTCTTGCAGTGAGCACCCCTAATTTCCCTGATTTACATATCGCTGTCAATCACACCCAATGGAATCCAATCAGAAAGCAAGCGGGGACGGACTGGCGGGAACGCAGAAGGAGGCGGCGCTGCGGGCGCTCATGCAGCGCACCGGATACCAACTGCAGCAGGTAGGAAGCTGCTGAACACGACCTGGACCTGAAACTGACTCCAGTCCAGATCGTGACCAAACCACGAGTCACTGCTTGAATGGTTACGATGTCACTTCCTGTGTTTCAGGAGAACGGCCAGCGGCGGTACGGTGGCCCCCCGCCCGACTGGGACGGCCCACCGCCAGAGAGAGGCAGCGAGATATTTGTGGGGAAACTACCAAGAGACTTGTTTGAAGACGAGCTGGTCCCTCTGTGTGAGAAGGTGAGACACGTCTCGATATAAGACATCGTCCTAACAGGTGTCATGTTCTCACAAAGGTTTCCTTCTTCCTGTCTTCAGTTTGGAAAGATCTACGAGGTGAGGATGATGATGGACTTTAACGGGAACAACCGAGGTTACGCCTTTGTCACCTTCAGCACCAAACTGGAGGCCAAAGCTGCCATGAAGCAGCTCAACAACTATGAGATCAGGTCAGCCTCTTTACTTCGTGTGCCGGGCAGTGTCTTCTTTATCGTTCTGGTTCACGTCACCACCGTGCTGCTCTGCCGACTTACAGAAACGGTCGCCTCCTCGGAGTTTGTGCCAGCGTGGACAACTGTCGTTTGTTTGTGGGCGGGATTCCCAAAACCAAGAAGCGTGAGGAGATCCTGACTGAGATGAGGAAGGTCACCGACGGGGTCGTGGACGTCATTGTGTACCCAAGCGCCGCCGACAAATCCAAGAACCGAGGCTTCGCCTTCGTCGAGTATGAGAGCCACCGAGCAGCTGCCATGGCCCGTCGCAAACTGCTGCCAGGTAGAAACATTCATCCAAAGTTACCTGCAGGGCGGGAACTCTGCGTGTTGGTGCATTCAAAGATGCTCTGATGATGAATGATACTCATCTGCCCAAAGCAAAGTTATTACAATTCATCCTCGATGAGATAACGAAGGCTGAGCGTTGAATCAAATCACATATTTGGAGCCCCCATGAATGCATCAACATGACTTTGAGTTCTCAACTGCATCGTCAAACTTCATAAGATTCTGAACAACTGTGAACTGCTGGGATGTGCCAAACATGTCCAGGAACAGGAAGTCCTGTTCAGCGGTCAGATAGGGAGGGAGCTGTTGTGGATACTGATAGCAGGGGCCTACCGAGGTGCTTTTCTTGCCGGGTTTGGCTCCTAGCATCCCGGTGCTGATCCAGTTTCACTAAAAATCACTGAATAAAGTTGTAAAGTTTGCTTTTATACAGTAATCCGTGAGGCCCGGACACAGATGACTGCAGCAGCCCTCACAGTCACTCATAGACTGGATCAAACAGGAAGCAGTCCGCTCCGGCGGCGTCAGAAGAGAGACAGACTTTGATTGGATGTAAAACTAGTTCACGATGACAAACTCTAAAATACCATGAAGAATACCTGAAAACACTTTCTTTAACGTGTCGAACACGTCGTAAAAGAAAAGACAACATAATAAAAAATATCAAAGTCTCCTTTTGACTGACTGTAAGACTTCGTTATCACTAGCCAATCACAGCCTGTCACATAGGTCAGTGTCCAATGGGAGAGGAGCAGTGATGGGTGGATGATAAGATAAGCTGTGTTTGATGAAATACCCATAAACACACCGTGTGGATCAGAACAGCCTCCATAAGACTTTACTGCTGCACAGGAGGATCGTTTGCATAACATGAAGCCCAACGTAGATGCTGAGTCACTTCTGGTGGAGATACTGCAAACCCAGAACACTGTGTTAAACATAGATGAACTATTCAACTGGCCCCAGAACTTCATATGGACCGGTGAATGTTGATCTGTGCGCAGTAGTTTCCCAACCCGTTAACAACCCGTCCTCTCTCTCAGGTCGTATTCAGCTGTGGGGTCACGCCATCGCTGTGGACTGGGCGGAGCCTGAGGTGGAGGTGGATGAGGATACCATGGCAACCGTCAAGATACTGTACGTCAGGAACCTGATGCTGCAGACCACTGAGGAGACCATTGAGAAGGAGTTCAACAGCCTCAGACCAGGTACTGTTTGGTGCTGCTGTGAACAGAACTCTGTTCAGAAAGATCCAAACTTGATCTCACAGAGGAAGTTTCTTGTGTTTCAGGAGCAGTGGAGCGAGTGAAGAAGATCAGAGACTACGCCTTCGTCCATTTCACTCAGAGAGAAGACGCCATCAATGCCATGAACACGCTGAACGGAAAGGTCAGAGTTCAGATCATACGTGGTTCTCACTCGAGGTTACCGTGTCCGTGACATGTGGAAAGTAAACACGTGTGATGGTGCAGAGCAAACACAAGTTCGAGTCATATTTAAATATATAATATATATATTCAAAGTTTCCTTAAAGGTACCATGACAGATGTGAGAACACAACATACACATTGAAGTCTGACTTTTTTTGTCCTCCTTCCTCCAGGTGGTCGATGGCTCACCCATCGAGGTGACTCTCGCCAAGCCAGTGGACAAAGACAGTTACGTCCGTTACACTAGAGGGACCGGAGGACGAGGAGGGTCTCTGCTGCAGACCGACTACGCTGCCTACACTCTGGGACAGGTGCGAGTCCTCGTCCCTGATGGACTGCTGGGTCTAACATCAGCACTTTAACACTATGACTGAGAGAATGTTGATGTTCAAAGAGTAACTCTCTTCCTCCACCTCCTCCTCTTCCAGGTGTACGACCCCTCAGCGGCGTACCTTGGTCCGCCCATGTTTTACGCCCCCCAGGCCTACACTGCCATACCAGGTCAGTTTCGCTTCCCGCCGGCCAAAGCTCATGTCGGAGGTCGAGGTTTGATCAGGACGCCGTCTGTTCGAGGTGAGGACGGACAGACTTTATGTGATGCGAGGGGAGCTCACATTCACAAACAGAGCACTGTCCGTTTTTTCTGTCCATCTGACGACGCTTTCCTATCAGATTATAAACTTTTTTCATGACTTCTTCTTTTAAGAACCAAAAGAAACAGGATGTGTCATTCTTTGTGAGTTGAGCTCCTCTTGCTGTTCTCCAATAATATTTTACATAAACGTTTCAAAAAAGATTTCCAGTTCACATGAAAAGAAATTACTGGACAGCGCGGACGTTTCTATGATCAAATAGATCTTTCTTGGTCAATTTACCCACTAAACCCCTCCCACAAGCAACCACTGTCCAATCACAGCTAAGCCACCTTCAATAGACCCAACCCAGGTGTGGGTCGAGATTCAAAACAAGTATTTAAGCTCAGCAGCTAAACAGGGACGTCATGTTTCCATGTCATATTTCAGACTAGAACTGATGCAACAACGTTTCTTTACATTTTCATCTCTAATGAGGATGATGACTCGTGGAACCTGTTAGCTTTAGTCTCAGTCGGTTAACATCATAGCTTAATTAGCTAGCTCGATACGTTTGATCAAATCTGTCAGCATTCATTCTTTAAAAACTTACTAAACAACTTTTTTTTTCAAGAAGTTCTTTAAACCACAGAAGAACTGTTTAAGAACCATTATTTTTAGGCCTTTTGAGAGTGTGAGGTCTGACAGGTTGACGTGAGGTGGAGGCTTTTGGAAGGGTCAGTTCATCAGTGACATGAAAGTCGTGATCCGCTCGTCCATCTGAACTTTATCGAATCACCTAAACTCATAGAATGTTTTTCAATGATTTGTGAATATTCAAACATGATCAACTAAATCAAAGCAGAAACTTTACTGTGTTAATCAAAGACGGTGCAAAGAATGAAAACTGGAAAATGAATGAATGAATTATAGATAGACGCACTGTTACCCTGACTGCCGCTGTGGTGCCGTAGTAGATGTAAGGTGGAGTACCTGTTCACTCTGACTGAATGATTGTCTCTGATTCTTCCTCCCGGTTGATTTCCGGTGATTTGATTGATTTCACTGCCTTTTCGATCTCCTGTAGAAATTTACATGACTGTACCTGTAGGGGCTGCCGGGGTGCGGGGGCTGGGTGGACGAGGCTACCTGGCCTATGCTGCCGGGGTCGGAGCCATGGGCCGAGGCGGCACCTCCTATGGCTTGAAGGCAGACAAGCAGGCGGAGGAGAAGCTGTATGACCTTCTGCCGGGCATGGAGCTGACCCCTATGAACCCTGCTGCCACAAGCCTGAAGGCCGCCACCATCAAACCTGCACCACAGGTAGCAGAACACACCTGAGAACCAGGAGGGTCAATACAGGCTGATAACTTAGTTTTGTAAATTTATATTAGTCACACAATCCACTGTTCAATGACCAAATCAAGGATACTAGACAGCTCCCATCCAGTCTGCGTGTCTTTGGTGACCTCGTCCTCCAGGATGTCTTCAGCATGGTTACTATGAGCCACTCAGTCCTTGTATGACCAGACGGTACTTGATGTGACTGAATGTGATTGATCGAAGCTAAAATCAGCACAAATAAACAGGAAGGTGACGCAGCTGGAGGGGTGAGCCATGCAAAACATGATCTAAGAGCGACTGTGACTGAAAGATTCAGCAAGGTGCACCGGTGCCAGATTATAATGACCAATAGAACAAGATCTGTAAAGTGTGACCAGAATGAAGATCCGAACGTGTTGTCATCACGACATCAGTCTTCATCTGTCTGTCCGTCCATCAGGTTCTGGAGGAGTTGTGTCAGAAGAATAACTGGGGTCAACCTGTCTATCAGCTCCACTCAGCCATCAGTCCAGACCAGAGACAACTCTTCCTCTATAAGATCACCATACCAGCTTTGGCTACACAGTACCCCAACGTGTAAGAGTACTACGACTGTTACCTCTATCAGTGCTTGTATTACTTCTACTACTTCTAGCCCTACTATGTCAGTTACTGCTCCTGATACTATGACTATAACTCAACAGTATACAGTACTCCTTTTACTGCTACTATTTCAATAGCTGCTAGTATTACACATGCAACTGTTTCTACTAATGCTTCTCTTCAAACTACCACCAACAAGTCGACTGCTGTTCAAAGTATTACTTGGTGGTTTGTGTATATCAGTGAAGTCAACAGGTTGGTTTCTAGTCACTTTGGACTCTTACTCTGCAGACATCCCTTCACCCCCACTAAGCTGTGTGCAGCTGTGGAGGAAGCTAAAGTCCACGCAGCCGAGCACACCCTGCAGACGCTCGGCCTGCAGACAGAGGGCGCCGCCGATGCCAACTGTGCTACTGCTGCTGCTGTGGCTTCAGTAGCCTTCCCAGGTATGTGAAGGTCCGTACCCAAAGCCAACTAACACTTAACTCAACAAAGCACTAACAGACCGAGCACAGACCGAGAACCCGCTGAACACACACATCCCTGAGCAGCTCGCTGATAAAACTTTGTGAGGTTTTGTCTCATCTCTCACCAGGTTACACTCTGGCGAGCCCGGCGTCGTCCGCCGTCGCCTCCCAGCTGAAGCAGGCCGTGTCTCTGGGTCAGGACCTGACCGCCTACACCACCTACGAGGGCTACCCTGCCTTTGCTGTGGCGGCCCGCCACACCGACGGGTACGGCGTTTTCTAGAAGAGCGGGAAAACAGTCTCAGCCGAGGACGCATCAGTTTCAAAGCTTTGACAGTAAAAACATGTTAGATGTGGTGAATGGGTTCATGCTGAGGCAGAGTGTGAATGCTCCGTCACACCGCTGGCTTCTCTCTTCATATCACCGCCTCTGCTTTCCTACCTTTATTTGAATTACATGTCCGTACATACCTGTGATTATTATGTGATTGATTAAGTATCTGGCCTGTGATTGGCTGTTAAAGGTTTTGAATCAATGTTTTAATCAGTTGATTTTAGTTTGTTAGTTTCTACTTTGTTTACAATATTCAGAGGCTGAATCGGCTGAATAGATTTTATTATTTTATCCTTTTTTTGTAACTCTGCGTTTTCTTGAAGTTAGCTGGAATTTGTAGTTCTTTTTTTCTCTTACACATTTATTTTGTGCTGTTTTTGACGCTGCAGTAGTTTGTCCTGACCGACTCGAAGGTTTGAAGACGCTGCAGAGTCCGGGAGTTTAAGATGGAAACTTGTTTTAGTCGCTGAGGCATTCTGGACTTTCTTTAAACTGTGAATATGTAGTTTTTAGGTCTTGTGCGTTTCAAAGGAATCTAAACTTTCCCTCCCTCATTGTTGACCAGTACTCCTTTCTGCCCTTCTGATGTGTTTTACGTTAATGGAAAAAACGAAACGCTTTATTACGACTACCTGTAACACTGCTTTGAAATCAGCTCATTAAAGAAACACCTGAACGTGAACCGGAATAGAAAGATCAGCTGTTGAAATGCTTCAGATCTTGATCAGATTGTCTTGATTTTTTTTTTAACCGTGTTTCAGTATTTTCACGTTCGCGTCGTGCGTTGTTTGTTCTGTTTCTACGAAAGCTGCGATCCGGAACCTTCTGCAAAGGGAGCCCAGGAGCGCCAACGCTCGCTGTAGTTAAAGGTTAGGGAGAGATGGTAGCTATGGCGTTTACACCCACGTCTCTTAGCTTCTGATTTAGAGTCAAAATGATAATACTGGAACATGATTGGCCTCCTTATGCTGACGTCTCCTCAGCAGATCTTTAATTTCTTAATTTGTGTTTCTGGAATTTTACAATTGACACGCTGACACCCGAGCTGTGAACATGCCAAAGCAGAGACAGTATTAAAGTGTGTGAAGCACTTAGAACTTATTTTTATACCAAGAAAAAGAATAAATATCCAGACACTATTTGTATTTTTGAGTTATTTTGTCTGTAATTGACCCAATAAACATGTTAAAGTGAATCAGTACTAATGTGTGATGGACAGAAGGAATTGTGGGTATTCTGGACGGTTTTCATATCACGAAAGAAAACTGCTTTGATAAATTTTGATCTTTCCAAAATAAAGAAACATAAATCAGACTGGCTGCTCCGCTGTGTCTTTATTTTTGGTTGTGTTTCCTGTACGGTGGCCCTGAGAGTTCAACAAACTGCAGCTTAAGAAGACACATGAAGAAAATGTGTTTTCTTACAACGCAGCATTTTATCAAACGTGTGAAAAAGTTTTGTGTTTTTCTGCCTGTTGCAGCTCAGCTCCGCCCCACGTGTAAAACATTCAACAATGAGTCGAAAAGATTCAAAGAACAAGCTCACTGCTTCATAGCAGCAAATAAATGAACACTCATTTTAAAATATTTTCTGTATATGTATTGGAAGAGATGCAAGCAGAACGTCTATCACTTACACTTGATTAGCTGCACAGTAATCAATATTTTCATAATAACAATAAATGAATCACATAAAAAAGCTAAAAAGTTATTTTGATCAAACTGTAGAATGAAGATGAAACATTTGATCTGAACACTGTTCACTCTGGATGGAGATGCTCTTTGGAGGTCCTACTCTGCTGCCTGGGCTCCTTCCTCTTCAGCTCCATGAACATGGAGGTTAAAGTCCTCCAGCTCGATGTTCTCCTCTGGGCCTGGCCTCTGCCCCCTGGTGGTCTGGAGAGACATGGCAGCACAAAGATATGAGTTACTGCATCACACCTCTCTTCAGGTCAGTACACAAGCCGTGTGCTTAGTCTGAGTCCTGACATGTCGGTACCTTATGGACAAAAGAGATGGCGGTGATGAACGACAGCAGAGCCAGCAGCATGAGGACCAGTCTGATGATATGAACTGATGGATCTGATGAAACACATGAAGGCTGCTGTTAAACATGAACTAAAGTCACGTTAACACGTAGCTGTGTCATTCACTTCATAAAGGATAAATGATCTATGCTGTTTCTGTGTCCGTCAGAAACTCTATATTCCCTGCAGAGCCGAGCACAGGCCCGCTTCTGAAACGGACAGTGGCAGAGCCGGTGGGGGTGAAACACTGACTAGAACAGCCGTGTATACTGTTTTCACCATGGGCGTTTTGGACGAGCCAAATTCTTTTGCTGCAGTGCTGTATTTGCTCTGAAAATGGTCGAAGGAAGACTTTGGAAAAATCACTGTCATAGGTGATGTCACTGATGGACTTACCTGAACAGGTGATTTCTAGGATGGAAGAAGAGAAGCCTGATGATAGACAGTCCCTCAGAGCAGAACCAGACCCAACACAGTCAGTAGTGACCCTCCATACAGATACAGATGAGGACTCTTTTCTTATTCGTGCTGAAGCAGCAGATCCACAGTCCAGCTCTCTGCAGACTGCTGTTGTCGAGTTCATGGTCCAGTCAGATCCACCCACTGGTCTCCAGTCTCCTTGTTCCAGCTCCAGTGTTCCTGCACAGCGACTGTGTCCTCCCACCAACCTGACAGGTTCTGAACAGAAACCAGAGAGTCATCAGTCAAAGAACAAAGTGAGTTTCATCAGAACAGAAATGAACCAAATCAAAGCTGCAGCTCCTCTTCTACCTGAGCAGGTGAGTCCAACAGCTTTTCCAGGTGAGCAGGTGTTTCTAGTTGATCCTGAGCTTCTACAGTCCAGGAGAGCAGACTCATGGCCTCCACACTGGAACTCTTTGGTCCACATTGGAGCCTCCACTTCTCCATAGAGCGCCCCCTGGAGGACTGAAGGAGCCCCACAGCCGAGCTCCCTACAGACCACCTCTGCATCCTGCTGGTCAAAGTCAGCTTCACACACTGAGGACCACGACTGGTTGGACTTGACCTCCAGTCTGCCTGAACACAGACTAGTCCCGTTCACCAGCCTGACAGAGTCTGCAGAGAGAGAGAGAGTTTTAAAACTCTTTGTTTGTGACTGCACGAAAAAGACATGACACATCTCATTACAAACTGACAGATTCAATGACCCACAGGTGACCTCAACGACCCACAGGTGTCCTCAAAGACCCACAGGTGACATAAAAGACCCACAGGTGTCCACAAAGACCCACAGGTGTCCTCAATGACCCACAGGTGACATAAAAGACCCACAGGTGTCCACAAAGACCCACAGGTGTCCTCAAAGACCCACAGGTGACCTCAAAGACCCACAGGTGACCTCAATGACCCACAGGTGACATAAAAGACCCACAGGTGTCCACAAAGACCCACAGGTGTCCTCAAAGACCCACAGGTGACCTATTGCTAAATTACGTTTTGACTCCCTTGTTCATTAACATCACAGCCAGTGAAAATAGGCTTACCTGAGCAGGTGATCTCCAGGATGGAAGGAAAGGAACCTAATGATACACAGTCCCTCAGAGCAGATCCAGACTGAATGCACTGAGAAATAATTTCCCATGCAGGTGTGAGTGAAGATTTTCGTCTTGTTTGTGTAGAAACAGCAGATCCGCAGTCCAGATTTCTACAGACTGCTGCTGATGCTGACTTCAGGGTCAGGGATGAGCTGTGAACTGGTCTCCAGTCGCCTCGTTTCACCTCCAGTGTTCCTGCACAGCGACTGTCTCCTCCCACCAACCTGACAGGTTCTGAACAGAAACAAGAGAGTCATCAGTCAAAGAACAAAGTTTCATCAGATCATCTGCTTACAGGTGAGCAGGATCTTTAGTTATTTGCTGCATAGCTGAGCGTGTTAGTTTCAATTTGCTAGTTAGTTTAAATTTCTAATGAAACATCACAGATGATTACCAAAGGGCTTACCTGAGCAGGTGATCTCCATGATGGAAGAAGAGGAGTCTGATGATAGACACTCCCTCAGGGAATATCCAGACTGAATACACTGAGAGCTGACCCTCCATGCAAATACAGATGAGGACTCTTCTCTCATTCCCATTGAAACAGCAGATCCACAGTCCAGCTCTCCACATGCTCTACCTGCTGCCTTCAGGGTCCAGTCAGATCCATCCACTGGTCTCCATTCTGCCAGATGTTTCAGCTCCAGTGTTCCTGCACAGCGACTGTGTCCTCCCACCAACCTGACAGGTTCTGAACAGAAACCAGAGAGTCATCAGTCAAAGAACAAAGTGAGTTTCATCAGAACAGAAATGAACCAAATCAAAGCTGCAGCTCCTCTTCTACCTGAGCAGGTGAGTCCAACAGCTTTTCCAGGTGAGCAGGTGTTTCTAGTTGATCCTGAGCTTCTACAGTCCAGGAGAGCAGACTCATGGCCTCCACACTGGAACTCTTTGGTCCACATTGGAGCCTCCACTTCTCCATAGAGCGCCCCCTGGAGGACTGAAGGAGCCCCACAGCCGAGCTCCCTACAGACCACCTCTGCATCCTGCTGGTCAAAGTCAGCTTCACACACTGAGGACCAGCGCTGGTCAGACTGGTCAGACTTGACCTCCAGTCTGCCTGAACATGGACTAGTCCCGTTCACCAGCCTGACAGAGTCTGCAGAGAGAGAGAGAGTTTTGGATTAGACAGAGGAGGAGCACAGGAATGTGGACCTGATGGGAATGTGGACCTGATGGGAATGTGGACCTGATGGGAATGTGGACCTGATGGGAGCAAGCCATCAGCAAGAATACTTACTCCTGATTACTTCACTCGCGATCCAACTGATTTACAACATCCTGTCAGAAATAAACTTTGCCAGAGAAGGATGGGATACCCGGAGCACATTGTGAGTCTGTCTCAAAGACAACTATTTTACTCCTGCTTTGCATCTGTGTCTCTATATATATCACTATTTATCCATCCATTTAACCCTCTGACCGGGCAACCATGATCAGCAGCCTCTATGGACATAATGGCAGAGGAGCAGAGAGTGAAGAGGACGCTGACGGAGGAAGCTAAGAAGAGAAAAGGAGAGAGTGAGCGAGCAAGAAGCCGCCGGACAAGAGTAAATGTGGGACTGACTTTTAGTGGTTGGTGAGAGCTTGGTGAAATAAAAGGCTGAAAGACAGACGCCGAGCTGGGCTGACTGCTGCTGGACTAGGCAGTGAGATCAGCTGCTGCTGGGGACCTGGATGATGATTGGCTGTTTGATCAGAAGTAATGTAATCAGAGTAAATACTCGAGTACAGCTGAACATAGTTACTCAGTGGGATTACAATTACGCGCCTCCTGAATGAGTCATGGTTATTTCAACTCGTTGCCTACCTAAGCTCTGAATGTTGTTACAGAGGTTGGTGATGACGGCGTCAGTGATGGACATGAGAGATGAGAAGTCATCGACGATGTACAGTGCATCACGATTGGAAACAATGGACAACAGCTCGTTTTTGTCAGCGTCCCGCACACCTGTGAGAAAGATTCATGAAGCCCAAAACAAAGAAGGTTATGTTGCAAACATGCTCGACTTGATTTTCCAAGCATAAAAACTAAATATGCTTCATGTCATGTATTTCTTTTGCTGCTTTCTCACTCTTCAAACTGAAAGTCAGTCACCGATAGTGTAGACCTGAATGCCGGTGTCCTTCAGGTGCTGTGAGGGAGTGCGTGTTTCGTCTTGGGACTCTCCGTCAGTGATCAAGAGAAGAACTTTTCTGGAGTCTGCACGCATTCCCACATCAGGTCTAAAGTTGTTATGGAGGACATGCTTCAGAGCAGAACCTGTATGACAGAAAGAACGAGGCATCAGAAGGTGTTGTGAGGTTGGTCTTTTGTCTTTGTCTTGACATCAACCCCTCAAAGTTCTGATCTCGGTCATGGTGGTTTTGATTTGACCGTCATGGTGTGAACCTGGTGTGGGTTGGACAGCATGCTGTAACATCACCTGTTTCGGTTCCTCCTCCTCTCTGTTGCAGATCGTAGATGGCCTTCAGCAGGGATTCTTTGGTCCGATGGGTGTTCAGGTGCCACTTTGTCTCTACGGTGTTACTGAACAGAGTCAGACCTGCAGAAAACACACAGCAGTGTGTGAGACAGCAATGACAGCACTCGTGTATTTGTAGCACACAAACAGTACACAGTGTTAGTTTGAACAGTAGTAAACATATTACCAATCTGGACTTTATCTGGACCGATGTCGAAGCCGCTCACTATCTTAGCCACAAAGGACTTCATGGTGTTAAAATCAGCTGGGGATATGCTCCCTGACTCGTCCAGTAACATCACGATGTCCGTGGTTTCACACCGAGGATCTGAGGAGAACAGGATTGTGGGATACATTTATCAAAACACGGCACAGCCATGCTAGCAGCTCTGTGAGAATGAAGCAAACAGTGTTCATCGTCTTAGCACGTCTTTAGCTTTGCAGGTATTCTGGTGACCCCGCTCCACCTGCACCATCTTCACTTCACTGTGTTCACCTGTTGAGTTGTGTTTCCCTTCAGCCCAGAGTCCTGAGGAGAAAATCACAAAAGACAAATACAAAGCTGTTACTAAAAGTTGTTTTCCCTTATGGACCATTTATATGATGTGCAGCTGATTCTGACTGTAGCGTCATGTCAGTCCAGACCAGTGATTGTTGGAGGTCCTGGTCCTGGAATACCTTGAACAGGAACAGGTCAGGAACAGGTCTTACATTCTGACAAAACACTTTTATCACTTTGTCTCCGGCTCCTTTCTTTGTCGCCTTGATGAGCTTCTTAATAACAATATTCAGAGAAGTGTAAATGTAATCCAGCATGGCTGCATGGAGTAAACTGCTGCCAACTGTAGCTGCTGTTAGCGGCCTGAAGCTACAAAGTTATCCAGTTTGTTTTGAAATCGTGTCACATGATCTGTGATTCCACATGACCTGTGGAAAGTGAGCCGTAGTGTCAGTGTGGAGGACGACCACGTTACTGTGAGATGTTTGTTGTACTGAGGTCTACAGAGGAGTTTATTCTGCTGAACGTAACACTGTGAAACCATCAGAAAGCAACATCTGATTTCTCTTTCAAACTAATGAAACTCCTCTGTGTCTTTGTTTTGCAGCACAGACTGAAGTCAGACTCAGACGTAGAAGCTGCTTCATGAAATAAAACATGTTGAACTCGTGAAGGTTCAGTCTGTGGAGGAGGAGACGACTCTCCAGGGTTTGAAATGTGAACTGCAGTACACATTTTAACCACGAGATGTCAGTGTTACACACAGTTACATGTTGTTCATTTAAAGCATCACTGCAGTCAACTCCAATACCCAGAAATCCTCTGTGATGACATCACTAAGCCACCGTGCATTTGGAGGAGTGTGTGCGTGTGTGTGTGTGTGTGTGTACTCAAACAATATTCAAACCAAACCTGAAGTCACTTTAATGACGTAGCGGAGATGAAAACACAAAGGGTGCGCTCGAATAGTCAAATGATCTCCTCAGTCCTGAACACTTTTCCTTGACCTCGATGGAAAACGTCACAGGTCATGAGGAAAGGTGTGAAGGAGAGATGATGAGGAGTAATACAAAAAAACACAGACAACTACAAAATAAAAGCCATGAATAAAATCCTGCCTTACTGATTTTAATTTGGTATTTTCACAGGGAAGTTTCAGTCGTACCTGAACTCAACAGCAACAACATCAACAGGTGATCCATGTCCAGGTGGTCGGTCTGTCTCTTCTCGTCCGTCTCTCTGTCCCCGTCTGTCTCTTCTCGTCCGTCTCTCTGTCCTCGTCTGTCTCTTCTCGTCCGTCTCTCTGATATTAAAATGTTTCTTGTATTTATCTTTTCATCAGCAGCCAATGAGCAGCTTTCTTCTCAGAACTGCAGATATCAGATCACATGTTCATACGACCTCACAGATTATTATTAATGATCTCATATTAATTATTAATTTACAGACTTATATTCAGTTTTTCCATCTTTTTGTGCTCATGGTTCAAATCAACGTGATATTTTAATTTACTGAGTGTTCCTGCGAGGTCACTATTCACTGTCACCCCATCCACTACTCCCTCAGTTTTGGTCGCACAAAGACAAAAAAGGTCTCAAAGCGACCGGCTCTGCCTGGGAATGTTGTGCTGTGACTTTTCTCAGAGTTTCATCAAACGGTTTTACCAAAAATCACCAAAAACCACTCCAACATTTACAGTGGGTGTGTATTGGTAGAATGTTCCAGAGCTAGAGTGGAGAGGGAGAGAAACATTTGCAAACGGCTCCTGTGGCCACAAATGTCTCTCTACAGAAATTATTTCTACATAGAAACGTAGGAAAATTCGTGGGCTACGCAGCGATATCACTGCTGAAGCTGTCAGACTTATAGTTTTGGCGGGAGACGCACTGATGCTCCAGGATCACCCACCGACAGCCCCATCTACTCCCATGTAAACTGGAGAGGAGAAATTTCCCAAAGGAGCACGGGGCACCTGTTCTTTCTCTCTCTCCCCAGGTCACATTTTTTAACTTCACACACTGAAATTCAGCATCTCTATCTGATTTTAGAAAAACAAACAAACTCCAGTATGTGTGGAAACATGTGGGGTTACCATGGTAACCATCTACAATCAGCTGCTCATCAGTTAGTTTGTAGTCGGACTCTTTCCTGTCACAGACAAACTGATAACTTCATCTCGATCACGTTAAAAACAGGAAACATCCACTATGATTCAATGTCACTGTTTAAATAAATATCACTCATACACAGTCAGCTGTTACATACTGTATATATGTGTACTGTGTGTATATGTATGTTTAAGTGTGTGCTGTGTGTGTGTGTGTGTGAGATCATTCAAGCAGTTTCTTATGTTAGATGTTTTTTTTTTTTTTTTGTCACTGTGTATTTTCTAAACTTTAACTTATTCACCAACGATTTCACTGATTTTCTTCATGATCATTTCTTCATAATGAACTTTGACAAACAATCTTCATTTTAATCAGAATATCACTTTAATGAAGTGACATGATGTCAAACTGTCCGTGCTGATTCTCTCAAACATTTTTAATCTACTCCACACCGACATGTCAGCGCTCTGTGAGATTCATATTATAACTAGAAATACGACACAAGGTGAAATGAGCTGATCCTAATGAAGAACAAAAAAAAAGGTTTGTCCAAATAAAAACAGATTTAAAAAAAGTTTTTGTAAAATAACAACCAAAGTAAGACAATACTGTCATTTTACAGTTATTTGTCATTTCATACAGAAAAAAGACTTCATTACTTTCTGCTTTCTTAAATTACAGACTAATGTATGTAAAATGAAAACAATGATCTGTAATTCAATATGTCGCTTTTGAGTTATTCTGCTTCAGTAATCTAAAGCGTTGGCTGATAACAGCAGAATCATTTGAAGCTATAATAATTGTAATATAATAATGGTGAGTGCACATATTATTAAAGTGGATGCTATGTTTACCCAACCAGCCTCAGATCTAACCACTGTATCAGTAATCAGCAGGTTAGCTGGTCGTCCAGAACCCGGCTAACGTCCCACGCTGATGTTGCAGATCTTGCAGCTGGGATCTTTCTTGGCGTTGAGGGTGGACTGACTCATGAGCTGGTGCCCACTGATCTGTGTTACCATCCCTGAGGACAGATCCACCGGCTCCGTGTAGATCACTTCCAGAATGACATCCTGAGCGTGACGGAAAGACAGCAAACCATCGTCCTCTTCGGTGCAGCTCAGGAAGCAGTTGTTGGATCTATCCAGTGCCGGTAGCCTCCCTTTACAAAAGACGTCTCCTTTGGAGCCGTCAGGAGCGAGGACCAGGATGACGTAGTGATAGGACGTGTACATGCAGTAGAAATCCCCAAAGTAGATGTTTGTGTTGTGGTTGAAAAGGATGTCTGCTTGGATCTGTGCAGAAACAAATGAAGTATAAATGTTCTGTACAGCCTCTCCTCATGCTAATACACCTCAGGTTTCAACAACTGAGCAACGTCAACCGTACAACCAGAAACCAGTAGAGCAACGTCAACTGTACGACCAGAAACCAGTAGAGCAACGTCAACTGTATGACCAGAAACCAGTAGAGCAACGTCAACTGTACGACCAGAAACCAGTAGAGCAACATCAACTGTACGACCAGAAACCAGTAGAGCAACATCAACTGTACGATCAGAAACCAGGTTGTACCTGGAAGCGGTAGGGTCCGTATGGGGAGTCCTGGGGGGGTTTTCCAGTGTTGAACTCTGTGTTGCAGCTGAAGAAGACTCCCTCCAGTTTGCCACTGATGGGAGATCCGTGACTGCCGCTGTTGTCTTTCACTGCCGGCAGCATCCGATGGCACTGAGCGTCTCTGGAGCGATAAGAGGGGCTGTTCAAAGCACACGAGGGGTTAAAACACCGACTGAGGTCAAGGCCCACAGTCCATGGCAGGCCTGCATACGAATGAATGTCCTACCTAAACTACCCATTCTAGATGCTGTCTGTAGACATTCCTAAAATACATTTGATGAACTAGACCAGCTGATTTCAAAATTTTTATGGCAATCAAAGCTTCCTAGGGTCAGACTAAAATACTTCAGCTATCCAGATTACATGGAGGTGATTCCCAAACTTCAGGTTGTATTTCTGGGCTGCACAGCTGAGACCCCTAACAGCATGGCTGCAAGAAGAAAAGCACATGCCAGCGGCTCCTACAGACTCTTGGTGAGACTCAGATGAGCGAGTCTCAACATTAAGCAACACTGGTTTGATAAATGGTTTGGTCCCCTCTCAGTTGGACTCACAAACCTACACTAACTTCATAAAGATGGGTGTTGCAAATCATTTGAACAGTTAAGAATGGAGATTACACCAATACAGACGTTTTCAGGTATTTACAACTAAGGGATTTTGTAACAAACAGAGAGAGGGAACTAAACTAATTATCTACTTACTCATTTCCAATGAAACTCTTCAGATTAAAGAAAAAAGGGAAATGAAATGAACACAGGCATACAGCAAGACAGGCGGGAGGAAATATGTACAGAAGCACATCAAGTGACTAACTAATACATGTTGGGAATTCAGGTGGAAGGTAACAAGATTCTTATTATATCTGACATGTGCCCATGCACTCAGATCAATGCTGGAGAAGTTGTGGACACATTGGTAACTCAAACACTGTGGACCTAAACTGGAACAATACCCAAGCTGCTAATACTTGGACTAATACCAACACACACAACTAGAAGAGGGAAAAATACCTTTTACAGATATTACTGATTACTCTTAAACGTATTACAGTTCAATGGTTAAACCCGACCCTCCAACATGTGGATGGAGAAGGTCTGGGAAATCCATCACATGGAACCAATAACTTATTAATGGAGGCTTCAGAAAGATTCGTTAGCAGATGAGAGACCTGCCACGACCATCCCAACACATTTACACTGCTTACTATTGAATTACTTATTGTTATGTTTGTGTGTTACTCTTGTTGAACTATGTAACACACACACACACACACACACACACACACACACACACACACACACACCTGGCCTGTTGGAAGTATTCCTGCTGCTGGTTTCGGTAGAAGACGGTGAACGGCAGCATCCTGCCGGCGATGGCCTCGGCTTTGTGCAGCAGCTGGTTCAGATGGACGGTGGAGTAATCTGCAGACACAGAACATGTGGGAACAGCTGAGGACACACAAACAATAACATGTACACGCTGAGAACAAAGGTTCTTCAAAGGTTCTTTAAAGGTTCTCTGGTTCTACAAGGAGCCATGAGCATGATCCATTTTCCATCAACTCATCGGCTGATGACCTCTGACCTCCCAACCATAAATATATATGACGAGCTCGTGTTCTTTGACCAGAAGTCGACTTCTTCTTCTTCTTCCTGTCTGTCACATGACGACAACCCTGTTCATGTTCTCGTTTTCAACGTTTGATTGATCTTTACAGAACCGCTTGAGCCCACAAAGCTCAAACGTTACTGATCCGTCCTGCAGTGGTTTATGATAAAAGATTCTCTGTGGACCTAAAACTGATTCTTCTATGGCAGATTTTAAAATATTCTGAAAACGTTTGAACGCATCATCAGCGAGGCGATGAGTTCACAGACATATTCGAGGTGTCCGACCTGCAGTGCAGAACTCGATGATCTCGCTCCATCGAGAGACGCCGTAGCCTCCGTCGGGCTGTTTGGCGGCAGTCTGGACGGCTACGGTGTACTCTGTGCGAGGGCTCAGGAACCAGTGACCTCGCACCTTCATCGGCAAGGGAACCGCCTTCGCCACCAGCTTCGTCGGTACGTCCTGAAACACAAAGACACGAGAGGTGGAGGACAGTGTTCAGTCATCACAGAATAAATGGAGATTAGTGTTACGATTAGGTTCCCTCTCACCTGCACCATTCAGTACACACAGTACCTGACACCTCAGTGTACAGTGTTACCTGTCTCATCATTGTTCCTGTTTAAGTCACCTCCTCCCTCTGGTTCTGTCACAAAGCGTCATCTCGTATCAATCAGCTGACCAACCTTGTGTTTAAACTTGTTGGAGTTCTTGTTCTCCTTCTTGTTGAGGTCGATGAAGTAATGTGTGATCCTCTCTCTGCCTGTGCTGTCCATGTCCCAGCTGATCTTAAACGAATCACAGGTGATGTTACTGATCCGGATCTGCTGAGGGACCGGCAGGTCGTCCACGTCCCCGATGCTGCTGTCTGCAGACTCTGAGCCTGAAGAAGAGAGTCAGTTTACCTGCATGAACCTGCAGACGCACACACACCTGTGATTGGTCAGTAGGTTTCAGAGATGATTTATTAATGATTAATAACACATGGAGCACAAAGTATGAATCCATCTGTAAATCTGACACAAGATAGAAATGAGTCTGGATGATGTCGGACGATTATATCAGAGTCAGTTAAACTGTTTTCATAATCTAGATAAACTAACAGATTAAAAATAATCTGAAGGATTTCTGTTCTCCTGCTGTGTGAGTGCAGACCTCCATGTTTCTCTTCATCTCTGCAGAGCTGACAAACGCTTCAGTCAGAGTCTCGGAGACCCGCAGGCCGAACAAGTGGCCTGTTGAGACAAAGACGTCGGCGTGACGTCTTGTTACGACTCAAATGTTTTGTCAGCGTGAACTGGAAACTAATGAAGACTCCTCGGTCCGCGCTTCATTCAATGAGCTGTGCAGTGATGGAGGAAGTACTCAGATTACTGCCGTAAAAGTACTGACACTACACAGTACAACTACTGTTTACATAGTTGGCTGCTTGATTGGTCATGAATGACTGAAGAAGAAGAGTTCCTGCTGCTCCTCCTCCTGCTGCTCCTCCTCCATCCTGTCAGTGAATGAAGGAGGTGAAGCGTCTATTCATCCACCCTGGGAAGGTGATTATCCACAGGACCTGAACAAAGTCCTGACAGACTGAGCTGCATTCACCGTGAACACAAACAATTTATTTTCATCAACACATTTTACAAACAGAACTTTGGTTGTCAAAAGGTTCTTCAAAGGTTCTGCGGCATGAAGTGATCATCCTGGATTCATCTGCAGAGGAACGCCGAGTTTGAAAACCATCCAGAACGTTAAAGATCAGTCGTGTCAGCAGTTTGGGCTTTTCTCTGAGTTCTTTAAGAGAAACAGCTTCAGTTCTTCATCTGTCATGCATCAAACACACTGACCTGTCAGGCTGCTGTCAGGAGGCTCCATCACGTTCTCACTCAGAACGTTCTGCAGAGGAACCTTCAAGTCTTCATCCAGCCTCAGTCTGACCGCTGCTCGCTCTGTTTCAGTGATGTCATGGGGAGACAGACAAAAAATCTGCAGCTGCTCGTTAATCTGCCGATTCATGGATTTCAGAATAAAAGCTGGAGAACATGAAGGAGGTGGAGGAGAACAAAGACGGAGACAAAACATCAAAATAAAATCAGTTTTCACAGAAATTCTGTAAATTAAACAAA
Source organism: Larimichthys crocea (assembly GCF_000972845.2). NCBI lineage: Eukaryota > Metazoa > Chordata > Actinopteri > Sciaenidae > Larimichthys > Larimichthys crocea. Next base: position 1,101,649 of record NW_020860930.1, on the reverse strand, counting down.
CTGTAATTTATTATACGAAGAACGACAAATTAAAGTTTTTCTGCTTCCTTAAATTACATATTTAAATTTAATCTGTGGCTCGTTAAAGACTTTATTTTGTACCGTCACTTTATCAATATTAAAAATAATTCAAACATCTGAAACTTTCAGAGAAACTCTGAAAGTTTCAGTCAACAACTCGTAGTTGTTGATTTTTAAAGACATCAAACTACAAAATGAGAGAGTGACGTCATCAGCTGTGGATTAACACAAAGTGAGGAGGAGGAGGAGGAGGATTACTGGCCGGCTGCACTGACGTGGATTAAACGAGCTCACATAAACAGATTAACGAGCCATCAGGAAAGTGTGTGTGTGTGTGTGTGTGTGTGTGTGTGTGTGTGTGTGTGTGTGTGTGTGTGTGTGTGTGTGTGTGTGTGTTGAGCTGGAGTCAGTAAACAAACTGGTTAATGACGGTTGCCGTGACGATGCTGATGAGGTCGGGACAGTCTGTTTGATGTAAGATCACCTCAGAGCTGCTGTTACCATGGTTACTCTGCAGTCAACCAGGATCAGAGTTGAACTTCTGATGCGCAGTGACAACGTTTAACCACGAGGTGTCAGTGTGACACAAAGATGACGATCAGCTGACTTCATGGCTTCTGTGATTGGTCTGCAGCAGATCCTTTCAAAATAAAAGCTCGTTCAGTCTCAGGTCTCCTTCACACTTTTATAAAAACTTTAAATTTCACTTTATTGTCGCGCTTCAAATGACAGAAACACTAAAATATTTGAAAACAAACGTTTGACGTCTTCACGTGTTGAGACAGACGTGACTAAAACACGAACACGGCAAACAGACATAAAAATATTAACTATTAAACATCAAAGCTGTCCGTGTGTCCCGTTTCCACAGGAAATGACATCACAGGAGTGTCTCTGAGTCGCCGTAGAGACACGACAGTCTCTTGGGCAGTTAGCAGCAGGAGCGTCTCTGCGCGGGTTAGTGCATCAAATAACGTGTCGACTCTGCAGCGTCCTCAGACGACCTCGGGTGTCTCAGGACGTCCTCCAGCACCAGCGTCCTCGGGCGTCTCCGGACGTCCTCCAGCGTCCTCGGGCGTCCCGTGCACTCTGAAGCGGTACATACAGGTGTAGTCCTGGTGGCCCCAGTTGGACAAGATCTGTACCTCAATGATGTGGAAGGAGAGGTCACTGTCCTCCTGTCCACAACAAAAACAAAGACATCATGAGATGTGAGAAGACAGTCCTGCACTCATACGTCTGGGCTCCGTCTTTTAGTGGTTGGTGAGATAAAAAGGACAGACGCCGAGCTGCGCTGACTGCTGTTGGTGACCTGGTGGATGTTTGGTGTACCTCACTCACAGTGACGGAGAAGGTCTGCAGAGCTTCTCCGTCCTCGTCGTAGGTGAAGCTTCCCAGCAGCGTCCCTGTCACCTGACTCTCATCGTCCAGACCCTGAAAACACAAACTAACACGTGAGGACTCAAACACCAAACAAACCTTTTCCCGCCTCAGCGTCGCTCTCTTACGTAGACGCTGAAGTCTCGCGGGGCGCTGTGCAGCGTCCCGCTGGGTGCCAGAGCTTTGGGGACATGCTCCAGGCTGAAGGCGGAGGGGACGACCCTCATGGAGAGGCGGATCACCAGGAAGCCCGCAGAGCCTCTGAAGGCCCAGCAGTTCCCTGGATGGACGTCTGGCTGCAGGAGAAGATTCAGCATCAGCCTTCACCAGGTGAGAACTGGTTTTCCAGCGGTGACTTTCAGAACAGGCGCGTTACCTGGATCACAGCTCGAGGAGACTGTGAGAAATACCAGAGAGGAACCCCGAACAGACTGAGCAGAGCCGCCTTCGTCTCGTAGGTCTCGGAGCAGCGAGTGCTCAGGATGCTGCCACCTGCAGGACGAGCACAGACACCTGTCAGGGAGAGGTCATGTGATGTAAACAAAACAGGAAGTCGGTCCTGATGGTGTTCAGTACCTCCAGACTCCAGAGCATAGTCGGCGAGGCCGGTCCGGTCCTGAGAGAAGATCCGCAGAGCGTTCTTCACGATGACGTGGACGTCCTGAAAGAGATGACGGGTCAATGAACGTCGTCTGGTCTAAAGAGCCATGAACTACATCTGAATCTGTGCTCCGTCACCTCCTCGCTCACGGCGGCCTGCAGGACAGCCTCTCTGACCGGCGCGCGGCGTTGGTCCAGCTGCAGGCTGACGTTCTGCAGGATGCTGAGCTCCATGGAGGCCAGCGCCGCCTGCAGGTCGGCCCCACTCACGTACCGCTGCGACAGCCACCGGAGCAGCGACTCTGGGAGGCCGACGGCATCTCCGGAGGACCCGTCCCTCACCGTCAGCTGGTTGCCGTAGAACAGAGTCCGGACCTCCTCATGGACCTGAGCGGAGACCTGCTCCGAAATCTGACAGAACACGTGGAAAGGATGAAGCTACAGGAAGTTCCTCAAAGCTAACGGCGAGCTAACGTCACTCTCACCGTCTGCTGGATTCTGTCCAGTCGGCTGCAGCCGTCCCGACACCCGGACAGACCCTCGACGTCCCGCCTGACGTCCTGTAGAGCCGCCTCCAACCGCGCAACCTCTGCCAGCAAGGCATCATGGGACTGACGGTCCACGCCGACACTGCAGGAAGTTAAAGACAACTTTAAAGTGGCGTTCACTCGGAGCGCCGCAGAACTTCAAGATGGAGGTGAAGGCCACCTGACGGCAGCAGGAAGCGGGGATGAAGGTGAGACTGCAGCTCCTCGTCTCTGCTGCTCTTCCTGTGGGTCGTTAAAAACATGAACAGCTGATTAAACACGATGGGAACGTTGCAGGAACGTTTGCTCAGGGTTGTGTCGTACCTCCGTGTTGGCAGCCAGCGCCTGCAGCTGCAGCTCCAGCTGCTCCAGCCGGGACGCCTGATTCTGCTGCTGCCACAAATCCTGCTGCCGAGTCTGCACACACAAACACAGTCTCATGACCCGTATCTCTGAGCTGAGCCGGGTCTCCTGGTCCAGGTGTGTCCGTATCTGACCTGTTCCCTCTGCCGTCTGTCCTCGTCCAGTCGCGTCCTCAGCTGCTGTGCCATCAGGCCGCTCAGCCACGCCTCGTCACCGCCGCTCCGAGCAGAGCTCTGCTGCTGCTGGAGGTCGGTGTACAGCTGCAGCACCTCCCTGTGCCTCTGCTCCGCCTGCTGCCCGCTGGCCTCCACCCGCTCCCACAGCGCCGTCAGCCTGTGCTCAAGACGAACGAGCCGAGCCGCCTCCATCGACTCGTCCGCCGCCACAGGCGCTTCCTGTGAAACGACGGAAAGTTTCAGAGCGGAACGACACAACAGCAGCTGGAACATGGCGGGGTCAGTACCTCCGCTCCTGACGGTGTTTCAGCTGGTGGAGGTCGACTGTAGATCGGCTCCTCGTAAGGCTGCAACTCCCTCGACTCCACGGCGCCGTCTGCTGATTGGCTCTGGAAGGACACCGAGTCGTAGTCTGAGGACGTACCGGGAGCTTCGGAGACCGCCGTGCTCCACTCTGTGATGTTGACAACTGGAAGGACAGACCAGAGACCAGCTGGACCAAACCAGGACAGACCTGAAGGACCAGAACAGCTGGGTTAGACAGAACCTGAGGTCCAGACCATGAGTCTGCGGGGACGTCACAGAGACTACGTCCAGGTTTTAGACAGTCTGTGGAAACTCACTGAGGAGAAGCAGCAGAGGGAGGAGAACCAGCAGGAGTCTGAGCGGAGCCCTGCAGGAGGAAATCATCATTAGGAGACTGATCAGGAGAAGTCTGCAGACAGACGGAGATGGAACATCTTCAGCTGAACAAAAACTTGCCGAGTCAGGAGAGAGCCGGGGGTCACGTGATGCCATCGTCTGTGGAGCCACCTGTACAGATCAGCTGCTTTCTTACCTAAACACACATTATTTATTTTATTCAATAATCAGATGATTCATTAGAGCCTGTCACCAGCTGAGCAGATGGATGCAGGTCACCAAGCAAGAGAAGAAGAAGAAGAGGAAGAAGACATGCTGCACAGCAGAAGAAGAAGTGGAGGAGCAGAGGGTCGGGTCGGGTCGGGGCAGAAGAACCAATAAAAACAGGTTTGACCTGCAGAGCGTCCGGCGCTCACAGAAGATGAACACAGTGTCTTGGTCAGGGGCCAAAGTGCTGACGCTGCACTGAGAGTCAGCTCAAAGAGACACGAAGCTGAGGAGGCAAAGAGACGTCAGAGACACGGAGACGGACTTCAATGTCTCTACGTAACATCAGGACGGCATGCAGCGTCTCACTGAACTGATAAATCTACCGACACTGAGAGAACGGCACATTAACCTGTGAAGACTGCAGCAGTCCACGTCAGCACCAACACACGGGACGCCACTGAGGACCAAACTGAAGACGGAGACGGACCTGATGGAGATGAGGTGACAGTATCCGTCTCGGAGTGTTGTTTGTCCTTACAGTCGTCACCTGTTGGTGTCAGCAGTGTGTTTAACCGACAGGTTTGCCTGAACACTGCCGACAGCTTTCAGAAGATTTCTCCAAGGCGTCACACACGTCACACAAGCAAATCAAAGCTCAACCAGCCGGCAGAGACGGAAACCAAAGTACGAGCTACGACTTCTTCTGAGGACGTCCTCGATGTTCTGAAGCTCTGAAGGTTGGACCATGGTCTACCTGCGCACCATCAGGGCTCAGGTGAGCTCGAGTGTGATTCCTCAGACTTCTGACCACCACGCGGTCTAACTAACTAACTAACTAACTAACTAACTAACTAACTAACTAACTAACTCAGACTTCATCGTTTATTTGATGCAGCCAACGACGACGTTCATCGTCCACGAGCAACAAAAAGGAAAATCAGTTTTAACCAACACAAAGAAAAGCAGCTGTGCGACGGCGTGCTTCATAACTCACACAGAGGTCCGGTGGGATGGAGCTCCTCCTGGTCCGTGGTGGACTCCCTCAGGTCCATGACTCCACAGTGACTGGATCGAGCTGCAACAGAGAGGAAACAGTCAGGACTCACTCAGGACCAGGTCAACACCTCACCACGTCCTCAGGACCAGCACCGGCTGCAGGCGGAGAGAGAGAGATTTGCATTTTGCCATGGCAACAGCCAAAGTGAAGTGAAGGGGTGCAGCCCATTTGTTTGGGCGGGAACACGACAGGTGAGCAGTCAGAGCTCAGGGGAAAAAAAAAAAAAAAAAAACTGATCCAGATCGGGTCTTCTCAGAGGTTCCTCCAGGCGGGTCTTGTGGTCCTTTGCAGTCAAACTGTACAGAGAGAATAGCTTCAAGTGAAGAAGGTCTTGATCATTAAAAGGTGTGAGTGCGAGATGGACCGGCTGATTGGTGCAGTGTCAGCAGTACCAGACGTTGTACTGGACCGCTGTAGTTCACAGGGAGCTGAGCTGAAGGCCAAGCTCTTCAGTTGTCCATCTACGTTCCAACCTTTGGTCATGAGCTACCAGCTGAGGTGGTTCAACATGATCAGGGTTCTACAGGGCGCCTTCCTTTGGAGGGGTTCTGTCAGACCCAGACATAGCCCACCCAGCCTGGGGGAAGCCTCAGGTACTCTGTGCGTGACCTGCTGTCATCGTGACAAGCGGATCGCTGTACGGGTCGGACACAACATCTCAAGGCTACTTCAAATGATGAGGCGACCCGTTTGTCATCGGTTTGCATGTTCAGTTTGTTGCTATGAGAAGCTGATCAACAGGAAGTGAACGAACAGCACCGAGTGAGCCCAGGTGAAGAAGAAAGAGTCCCTGCAAACCTGCTGAGTGGACCCCAACAGAACCAACCAACAGAACCAACACCGGGACACACCAACTACAAACCAACAACCTCTCACAGTCAGTACCTCCGTGTGTGTCAGTCTGTCTGTTGACCTGTGGCAGCTTCGTGGCCAGGTGTGTCAGCACAGACACACACCTGGCTGCAGCTGTGCTGACACACAGCAAGCCGGAGTCCAGCCACAGCTGCAGAACATCTGGAAGAACCGGACATCAAGAATCAGGAGCAGGTGACACCTGAGAGTCTGACTTAGAGGAGGAGGTGGTTTACAAATGATACAAATATTTGTAGGCAGAGGAGGAACAGGAGGAGCAGGAGGAACAGGAGGAGCAGGAGGAACAGGAGGAGGAGGAGGAACAGGAGGAGGAGGAGGAACAGGAGGAGGAGGAGCAGGAGGTGTCAGTCCACGTTTCATGAAGCGTGAGGAAGCACAGCAGCAACACAAAGACCTCTGATTGGCCAACAGGTACATACATGTTGAAGGAGTCGGCCAATCAGATCTCTTGCTGCTGCTCTGTGGGCGGGACTTAAAGTTCCACTGCACCGTTTTAAAGTGATGTCACTCGAGTCAGCGTCAGCTGGACTCGAAGACGTGACCACACCTCTGCAGCAGGATCTAGATCTACGTCACGTGAAGCGACGAGCAGGGGGCGTGGTCACTCAGGTGTGCTACCTGTCACGTCGTGGTGTTTCTGCAGCGTCAGCTGATGAAGCAGAGTGAGCAGGGACATCACGCAGGCTGCTGACCTGTCCCACGCGGACGCCAGCACACCTGCTGAACAAAGGTAACGTCAAACACAGCTGATGAGGTGACGTAGTAATCCACAGGTGGTGTAGTAATCCACAGGTGGTGTAGTAATCCACAGGTGACAGGAGGGGGCGCTCCTCCACCACAGAGACTACATCACAGCCAACATCCTGTTTATGACATCACATGCTCACCTGTCCGGCTCTTGCGGTGTCGGCAGTAGATGGTGGATGTTTCCGGTTCTTCTGGCCCCGAGGGCCCGGTACCCGTCACGGAGGAGGAGGTGGTGTACCTGGAGGAGGTGCATTGCGTGGACTCCTTCCTGTCCGAGTGCAGCTCGCAGTCCTGACAGTAAACCCTGCTGAGCGTCTGGACCAGGTGTTTGGGACAGCGGTCGTCTGAGCCAATGAGAGTGCGGTCTGCCAGGATGGTGCTGTGCTCCGCGATGATGGTGCTCTCTGTGACAGACAGGTAACAGGTAACCGGGCTCAGCAGCCTCTACGGACAAATGGCAGAGGAGGAGAGCGAAGAGGAGGCCGACGAGGAGGCGCGTCACTAACAGACAGGTGTGTTTACTTATGAACTCACCTTTGGGGTCGACGTCTTGGTCCAAACCTGAAACATCACAGGAGGAAGATCACGTCAGACCAACCTCGACCACGTTTGTGTTTCCTGTCCCTCCAAAATAAAAGCTCTTCTGACAAACGTCTCCGTCAGTCAGTCGAGCTCCTCGCGATGCTACCTGCTGGTCTGCAGGTTTTCTTCTTACCCCAGAAGGTGTCGACCAGCGTGGTCTCCTGGACGGAGGAGTCGTCCAGCACTGAGGAGAGCAGGGAGGCGTCAGAGGCGATGCTGTGGAGGCTGCTGTCCAGGAGCAACGGGCCGGCCAGTTTACGAGGAGTGCTGAGGAGGAGAGACTCTGAGCAGGAGACGGAGAGCTGCTGAGAACGGCGAGACTTCAACGACCTGGAGGAGGAGGAGGAGGAGGATGAATGAGCAGGAGAAGAAGGTGGAGGTGGTGGAGGATGACACGCTCACCTGGTGCTCCTCCAGCTGGTTCCTCCCACACTGAAGGAGGCGCTGCCGTGCGGCAGGCTGCGGTCCAACAGGCCGTCATCGAGCCGCAGGCTGCGTCTGGACATGACGCCGGCGTGGGAGGAGGGGGGGGTGGGGGGGAGGAGGAGCTGAGGAGGAGCTGAGGAGGAGGAGGAGCTGAGGAGGAGGAGGAGATGAGGAGGAGGAGGAGATGAGGAGGAGGAGATGAGGAGGAGGAGGAGATGAAGATGAGGAGGAGCTGAAGAGGAGGAGTTAGTGGAGCACTGATAGCAGCAAACATGTTGCCATGACAACCATCCATCATGTAGTTTACCAATTGATAAAGTAACTGTCCCGAGCACCGCCCCTTTTCTCTGTCATCCAATCACAGCTGAGCTTTGTTTTGATTGGCTCGTGTTGGCCATGTCAATCACTTCCTGTGTTTGTTTCAAATTAAAAGCCTGCCAACTGAAGTCATGTGACACCTGGTGGTGGAGCTCAGTACGACAGGTGTGCAACAGACAAGCAGACATGACTACAGGTAACCTGACACACACACAGACAGACAGGTGGAGCAGACAGACACACACAGACAGACAGGTGGAGCAGACACACAGGTGTATGAAGGTGAACGTGTTCTGACGTGGTCACATGAAGACGTCATCAGTCTGATGATTGACAGGTTGTGCGTTTATATTAAATAATCATTATTCATATTATGTTAATTTATGTTAATCGCGTGAATAATTAACATGTTTGCTTACGTCACGTGTCTGCGGTCATAAAGTGCCTGCCTGCTTCCAGCCAATCAGCGTCAGACGTCAGGGAGATGACGTCTCACAGGACCAATGAGAGCCCGCGGTGGGCGGAGCCCCGCGAAAAACAAACGGCCGGTGCTGCTAACGTTAGCCGTTAGCTTCAGACCGGACACACGGTAACAGACACGGGAAGTACCGACCTGCAGGCGGAGCGGGAACAGGTGGAGCGGGAACAGGTGGAGCGGGGACAGGCGGAGCGGGGACAGGCGGAGCGGGGACAGGTGAACAGGTGGAGCGGGAACAGGCGGAGCGGGGACAGGTGAACAGGTGGAGCGGGTACAGGTGGAGAACGTCAGTTTTTCTGTTTCCCGCCTAAACAACGACGTCAGCGGTCTGCGCGCGCTGCCGTCACTCTCAGCTGATGTCTCGTGAGCGGAAGTTCCTCTGGACCGTCTTTACCGGCTGTAACGGGCCGCACGCGGAGTTTTACCACCGGAAGCTGCTCAGCCTCTTATAGCGGCGGTTAACGCCCCCGTGTGGCGGGAAGACCGGATGACGTCAGCAAAGACCAAAGAGTTGTTGAGATAGTTCACTTCCGGTCCGGACTCTGTCGTCTTTGACAGGTTAAACCGGCTCGCGGGCAGGTAGAGTATCGTTACTGTGAAATAAAGTAACGATACTCTACCTGCCGTGTTTGTTTGGAAGTCTGGCTGAAATCTGTAAAACAGAAACACGCAGAAGTTCGTTTGTAATGAGAGAAGCTTCACATCCTGTCATCACGTCCTGTACTCTGACCTACTGTCATCTCTGCTATAAGAACCTCCACACATGAGTACAGTCCATTTAAAACTATGTTTGACATTACAAAATATACCGAAAGTGATATTGAGTAAAGTGCAAGCATTAACATGCAATGATGAGCTACTTTTATAAATGATTGAAAATACTAAGAACACTCTGAAAGTGAGTGTGTGGGTGTGTGTGTGTGTGTGTTGTGTGTGTGTGGTGTTGAGGTTCCCCTGAACTCTGTCACCACTGTCCCATACAAATAAACACAGACATAGAACATACAGTCTGACTGTTTCAAGGTTCCCCTTCATTTGACCCACACTGATGGCTCAAAATCCATCAGCATCAATAGATCCAGGGTCAAATTTGACCTAAACAGAGCCTCAATGTACAAACATTAATAGCACCTGTACAAAGGTATACACACAAATATTTCCTGTTTGTGTGTTTTGGTTCATAGAATGACATGTAGAGTATTTTTACTGCGGTCACCTGAACAGTTTGTACACTCAAAAACAATGTTTGGTCAAAATGCAGGATCCATTTGAATGACTTGGGTTTAATATAAATGAACTAATGAACTTTATGTGAAGCAAGTAATAAGATTTATGTGATAGTAATAATAAACTCAATGTATTTCCACGACACACTAACCAGGTTTATGCATTCAATATTAATAAAGACAATTTGTTTGTGCAAACCCAACAGTGAAAATGAATGCAGTCATTTTGACTTTATTAGTACGATTACGTAATATTATTACTTGCTTCACGTTAAGTTTGTTCAAATATGTTGGAGTCTGACTGTTTGTGATTTCCAGCTCTGTCTGTTCTTTTTTGTTCAGATGAAAGACACCAGAGACAAAATGAAGACCTCAGATCACATCAGCTTTCTGCTCAGATTTTATTATTTCACACACAATCAAACTTTGATTGAACTTGGAAATATTTATGTTGTTTTTATGTTTTTTTTTT